>NW_026109754.1:0-5000 GCF_013377495.2 Cygnus atratus
ATACCCCTTTGGCCAGTTTGGGTCAGCTGTCCTGGGTCTGTCCCCTCCCAGCTCCTGCTGCATCCCTAGCCTGCTCGCTAGCAGGACAGAGCGAGAAGCTGAAAAGTCCTTGGCTGGTGTAAGCACTGCTCTACAACAATTAAAGCATCAGCATATTATCAGCGCTCTTCTCATTCTATTCCAAAACATAGCACCCTACCAGCTACTAGGAGGAAAATTAACTCTGTCCTAACTGAAACCAGGACACTACTACACATTTTTGCCTTTTTCCTTCTGTCTATTCACAGTTCTTCCTTAAGTACCCACCCCTCCCCCCAACAATGTTTACGATACTATACCAAAATTAAAACCAAATTAAGAACCTAAGGACGTGATATGCACAAGATAGATCCCTGAAGCACTAGCATTCCATAGAGATTACTCCAAAATGATAGTTCGTTGAGTATCTGAGATTTCACACAGGATAACTGTCGATTCAGGCCTGGTCAGCATGGGTTCACAAAAGGCAAGTCCTGCCTGACCAACCTCATCTCCTTCTACAACAGGGTGAACCGCCTGGTGGATGAGGGAAAGGCTGTTGTTGTAGTCTACCTAGACTTCAGCAAGGCCTTTGACACAGTCTCCCACAGTATTCTCCTGGAGAAGCTGGCAGCCCATGGCTTGGACAGGTACACTCTTTGCTGGGTTAAAAACTGGGTGGATGGCCGGGTCCAGAGTGTATTGGTGAGTGGAGTGAAATCCAGCTGGCGACTGGTCACCAGTGGTATTCCCCAGGGGTCCGTGTTGGGGCCCATCCTCTTTAATATCTTTATTGATGGTTTGGATGAGGGAATTGAGTGCACCCTCAGTAACTTTGCAGATGACACCAAGGTGGGGAGAACTGTCGATCTGCCAGAGAGTAGGAAGGCCCTGCAGAGGGACCTGGACAGGATGGGTCAATGGGCAGTGGACAGTGGAATGAGGTTCAGCATGTCTAAGTGCTGGGTCCTGCACTTGGACCAAAACAACCCCATGCAACATCACATGCTTGGGACAGAGTGGCTTGAAAGCTGTGTAGAGGAAAAGGATCTGGGGGGGTTGGTTGATGCTTGGCTAAACATGAGCCAGCAGTATTCCCAGGTGGCCAAGAAGGCCAACGGCATCCTTGCTTGCTTCAGGAATTATGTAGCCAGCAGGACCAGGGAGGTGATCCTTCCCCTGTACTCAGCACTGGTGAGGCCACACCTCCAGTACTGTGTTCAGTTTGGGGCTGGGACCCTCACTATAGGAAAGACATTTCGTCCCTGGAACATATCCAGAGAAGGGCTATGAAGCTGGTGAAGAGCCTGGAACAGAGGTCCTACGAGGAGTGGCTGAGGGAACTGGGTTTGTTTAGTTTGGAGAAGAGAAGGTTCAGGGGAGACCTTATTGCTCTCTACAGCTACCTGAAAGGAAGGTGTGGGGAGCTGGGAGTCAGCCTCTTGTCATAGATAACTAGTGACAGAACAAGAAAGAATGGCTTCAAGTTGTACCAGGGGACGTTCAGGTTAGAAATTAGGAGACATTTCTTCTCAGAAAGACTAGTCAGGCATTTTAACGGGTTGCCCAGGGAAGTGGTGGAGTCACTGTCCCTGGGGGTGTTTAAGGAAAGGTTGGACCTAGTGCTTAAGGACATGGTTTAGTGGGCAACATTGGTAGTAGGGTGATGGTTGGACCAGATGAACTTGGAGGTCTTTTCCAACCTTAATGATTCTATGATTCATTTTCTCAAAACTATACTAAAGTTTGGATATATTTTTTTTTAAGAATTACTGTCCCATTTAATGACTAAGAAATATGTATATGTATTTTTTTCCACTGGAAATGGAAATTTAGAAGTTCTCAGACACTGCAGATGTGATATTTAATAATGTATGCGTGTTTTGTAGCGTAATGCTTCTAACTTGACTTTTTCAATGACTTCAATTTTTGCCAAACTCCTTTTTGTCTTCATGTCCTGCAGTCATAAAACAGGGAACATCTTTGGTGAGTATTTTTTTTTGGTAAGTAATGCTTTCAGGTGGTGTTCAGTACAAGTACACCATCTCTGTGAATGATTACATCCTTGAAGGTTAAAAAAAAATAAAAAAATAAAAAAATAAAGACTGTGTATTGGGATTTATTAATATTATTTCTTTATTTCTCATTATTCTAACATTTATCTTTCTTTAGATTCCAGACAAGTAAACAGAAGTACATTGTATGCTGTAAAGGAGCCTCAGACATGCTTCTCTGACTAAAGTCTAAAAGCAGTGCTCAGAACATGAATGGAGCATTCTTTATTTTGAGGTGTTTTTAATTATGTATCTTCACCTTTCCTTCCAATATTTGACAACAACTGTGCACATTGAGCCCCATTCCATATTATCATGGGACCTATGAACTGAAGGATGATGGTTCTAGAGGTAATCAACAATGCCAATTATAATACTACTGTGTCCAGTGAAGCACAGAAGTTACAGCTCAGCAAGATGAGCCACTGCATACTGAATGAGTTTAGCAATAACGACTCTCTTTTGCAGATACTGAAGTTGGTTGTTTCTTTTTTTTTTTTTCCTCATAAATTATCAAACAAACATGTTAGTAGTGCACTTCCCATTGACTTTAATGGGAATCACATAGCTAAAATTCATTCAATAGATTTTGAAGCATAGCTGTTGTTGGGAGGTATTGTATGGAAAATAGCCAAAACACATACCATATATACAAAACAATTCTATATAATTAGAAAGATTTTTTAAAAATATAAAGATAAAAAAATTGAGACAAAAGCAGCATATGATAACAGGGAATAAAAATATTTAGAAATAGATTTTCATTTGGTGATTTATTTATTTATATATTTATTTATTTTCTGACTGCAGCACAGCTATTACAATTTCTAGTATCTAACCCATAGATTTATGTGTCTGGAGGCTCTTCTTATTCAATAAAATTATACCTTTGTAAGTATTTAATGGATTTATTCCACAGTTATATTTCTTAATTGTTTCAAGTTAAGGTCATTCAATTTGTGATTAATATGGTACCTTTGAATATTTGATTTTTGTATAAAAGTTTTTTTTCTTCTTTTTTAGTGAGCTCATAACTATGTTTTATCAAAGAGACAATGTTAACAAACATAACAAGTAAATACCTGAATCCAGTGTTGTGACTGGTGCACACAAAATATGTTCATAACTTTCTAAATATATGTGTATAAAATTTGTACCGACCTAAAAATTGTTATCAGTTCTTATTATTTTTTATGCTTTTCCTTGAGTTATTGCAGATGATTTCACTTTTATCTTTTATTTCCCTTTCTAGGTAAGAATCTAAAGGCTTGAAAAAATAGAAATTATTTATTTATTTATCTATTTATTTATTTATTTATTTCTCTCAGAATGTAAACATTCGTAGAGAATAAAATTGTGTGGAAAGTGACATGTTAAATAGCAAAAGACAGCATATCTCAAGATATTTTTTTACGTGATATTAAAGCACCATGCTCAGGCAAGTGTTCCTATTCCTTCTGATCCATATCTTATTTATCTGAAATTGATAAAACCTAAGAGTCTAAAAGTAAAGAAGATTTTCCAGACCTCACTTTATATGTAGATATATTGTCTTTTTAGGTAGATTGGACTCAGACTATGTTCATGCTGACTGCAAATTCTCTCTGTCCTTCTATTAGGAAACATCAAGGTCTGCCTTGGAAGGATTTTGATGCATTCTGTCTCCCAACGCTGGTTATGTTACATTGCCACAAGGACAATTGACAGAGGCAGGATGCCAAATCAAGAAAGGAAGCAATAGGACACATCTACAGTACATGGGAGAAATCTGCAATAACATAATTAAAGCAATCGAGAAGTGGTGGGTCAAATATAAATGTCTACCTTATAGTGAGATTAATTGCTCTCTGAAGTCTACTGGTGAGCTAAAACCAGCCAGTCCAGGACAAGACAGAGACCTTGCAGTGTCATGCCAGTGCAAAGTCGATAGCCTACTCTTAGTCATGGCAAAATCATATTTACTGGAATGCAACACTATTTATGTCCTAAACTAAAAATAAACAAACAAACAACAACGTTTTTTTGTTTGTTTGTTTGTTTGTTTTTTAGGTTAAGTTATTTTAAAGACATGAGGAATACTGGAAAAAATCAAATGTTCAGTGGCAATTTAAAAAACTAGTCACTGTAATGAATTGATGATCAGGCACACAATTTGATGTTCCACTATAAGAATTCAATGCCAACGGCCCTTTCTGTAATTAAAAATAAAATAAAATAAAATAAAATAAAATAAAATCTTTATATATTATTTTTGAAAACCTTTCCATAAATCAACTACTTTTCATGTTGTTTTTTTGTTTCTTTGGTTTGTTTGTTGTGTGCTTCCTGTATGTGACACATTTTAATATAATATGTTGTTGTGGTTTAGCCCGGCTGGCAGCCAAACACCACACAAGCCGTTCGCTCACCCTCCCCCTCCCTCTCCGGGATGGGGGAGAGAAATGGGAAAGTGAAGCCTGTGAGTTGAGATAAAGACAGTTATTAAGACAGGAAAAATAATAACAATAATAATAATGATAATAATAATAGTATTATAGTAATAATGTGTACGAAATAAGTGATGCACAAGGCAATTGCTACCCACCCGTTGACCGATGCCCAGCCTATCCCCGAGCAGCCAGCCCCCCACCCCGGCTAGGCCACCCTATATATTGTTCAGCATGACGTCAGATGGTATGGAATACCCCTTTGGCCAGTTTGGGTCAGCTGTCCTGGGTCTGTCCCCTCCCAGCTCCTGCTGCACCCCCAGCCTGCTCGCTAGCAGGACAGAGCGAGAAGCTGAAAAGTCCTTGGCTTGGTGTAAGCACTGCTCTACAACAATTAAAACATCAGCATGTTACAGTGCTCTCTCATTCTAATCCAAACATAGCACCCTGCCAGCTACTAGGAGGAAAATTAACTCTGTCCTACCTGAAACCAGGACATATG
>NW_026109754.1:10000-12500 GCF_013377495.2 Cygnus atratus
ACTCAGCCAATGTTAACTTAATTGCCTTGCATAATTTTGCTCTTGTCAACAAGAACTCTCAGAAGCACTGCCAAAGCCCCAATCAGGGGATATCAACTTCAAGGGAAAAATTTCAATGGGAAATATGATTGGAATAGTGTTTGGCTCCCTTAGTGGAGAACAGTCTTCTAAAACTCTCTTTAGATTTTGAATGTAGCATTTAATTTCAGTTCTATACCATAAAAATACCACTCTCTTGAACTGCAACAGTATTCTCAGATCATCACAAACATTTTACATGAAAAAACATGCACATAATAATGTCTTAAGGATGTGTGGGCTTCAGATGGAATCCAGAAGAGACCCAGGCTGAATCATATAGGTGCTAATGCATCTGGTTTGTCTTAGTTCAGTGAAAATATCCTCTAGGCATTGTTGATGAAAAGTAGATATTGCTGCATGAGCTCTGACCAAGGAATTGGTCACTGACCTTCTTATATTATGCAGTATAGACATCTTTCTTTGAGCTCAATCAGGATTTAGTATTAGTAAGCATGAACTCCATTTTCATATTTAAGTCAAGTATACTTGTCAACTCACATGTTCCTGCAGAATTCTGTGTAGAGAAAGTCTTTATAATAAGATTACCTCTTTGCTTCTCCAGAGAGGAAAGTGTTTATTTTCCAATGGATAATGATTTCTTAATAGATTGGTTAAGTTTAAGACATGGTGGTTAGTCTGCTGGAGGGCTTTTAGAATTTCTAGAGATTAGGACATATACAAAACTTGTAGGTGATATCAAAGACAAAAGACAAATTTTGAAGAGAGGAAATATTAGATAGAACCTCAGAAAAGGGAAGGCGGTTCAGAAGGAAGTGTGATTTGCCAGTAATCTGTAATTTGCAAACTAGGGGAACTTGCATAAACTGATTTGGGTAAGCATCCACAATTCAACAGTTGTGTGCAGAGAAGGAAAGAAAAGATTTGGATTGTATCTTACTTTAAGAAAAACTATGGCATATTTTTAAATTTCTTCCTATCACCTTTGCAACTTGGCTTGTACATTATCTGTTTTGGATTCTGTGATAAATATTTTCATATTTCTTTATTGCACCTCAATGAAATAAGGATGCCTTTAATCTTAAAACAGAATAATGCTCCAGCATTCTAAATCTTTGTATGTGGTAACATAATTTGAATCAGTCTGAAATACGCATGCATCACCTAGTATTGCAAAATATTTTTCAAGACAGTACCTGAATAGTGTGAGGATGATTCACAATTTAAACTACATGGATTAGGAGCTGATGTGATTTAAACCACAAATTACTTCAATGTCTGATGGACAATGATTGATTAAAGTCCTCTAGCTTGTGGTAAGGACAAGGGAACATGTCTGACATCTGGCATGTCAACAATATAGGTATGGTAGAATAGCAACTTGGTTAATGAAGAATTTAGATACTGGACTAGTCCTTATGATAGCTCAGTAAGTGGTTTTAAGGATGTCAGTATCAACAAAAGAGTTAAAGTAGGCATTTAAAAAAGCTTTGTGACCTAATTTTAGAATGTTGTACATAGCTTGAAGAGAAATGAGTGCAGATTAACTTAAACATTAATAAAATAGCTGCTATTAATTTACATAACTTTTTTCATAATTAATTTAATTATAAATAAAGTGTTCTGGCAATTTAGCATTACTTTCAGAAGGCTCCATGTACAAATACATTATTCTTATCCCAAATTGACATTTTACAAAAGAAACTACTCCAAAGGAACGGTTAATATGGATGATTGGCCAATGCCTATAACATTTACTTTACTGAAGTCATCCACATCTGCAATATTCATCTGAGCATTACATGCACTTTTTTATTCATTTGAGATATTTACTGTACGGCAGAAAAAATAAAACCAAAAAAAAAAAAAAAGATTTTCTGAGTACTATGAGTGTATGTACAGAACAGTGTCTGCGGGAATTA
Source organism: Cygnus atratus (assembly GCF_013377495.2). NCBI lineage: Eukaryota > Metazoa > Chordata > Aves > Anseriformes > Anatidae > Cygnus > Cygnus atratus. The sequence goes on from NW_026109754.1 coordinate 11,962, forward strand.
TGCCAGAAGTACGAAGACTACTTTGATTGTAAAACACACTTGAAGTGCAAAATATCAAGAGAATGTTGGAAAGAGAATTGGAGTCCATAAGAGAAATGGAGCTGTATATCACAAAATGTACAGAAAATATCTTTTCATGGTCCTCATATAAGAAACCAGTCAAATTGTAGTACAAACAACTAATGCAGATCAGGGAGATCTGAATAGTAACATGTTATTTATTTTTTTGTTTTGATAGACCTAGCTCAAGAGATTAAGGCATTCCAGATTTGATTTACTGCCCTTTGAAACCTCTGAATCATAAATATACCGATATGAGAGAGATGGGGAAAAATAATTAATTTATGTTATTACCGTTTTACGGTATTACCATTTAATTCTTTGCTGTGTGAGTTGTGGTGCAAAATAACAATTAATGAAAATATTAATAAGAACTTTACTCGAGGCTATATTGCTCTTTGAACAACTAAGAATGGTTCAGTGGAAGAAAAAGTCCAGGTTCAGTGGAAGAAAAAGTCCACTCTATTTGTTGTATTTCT
>NW_026109754.1:17500-30737 GCF_013377495.2 Cygnus atratus
AAGTTATACAACTTCAATGACAGTGATATGAAACTTGATCAAGTCAGGCTTGGAAATAAAGGTATATATTTTTCCAAGGTAGAACATGCTTTACTGAACATTTCTCAGCTTCCTGGAGACAGGAGTACTCAAACAATTCCAAATAAACTGGTTCTAGGACACGTAGAGTGGATAAAACCAGTCTAACTCCTGCCTAACCAGTAAAATATTATTGATGATCTACTGTAGAAAAGAACTAGTAAAACAAAGTTAAAAGATTCTTCAGATTTAAAAGAGACTTCATAGTGTCAGTCTTCAGAGAATTATATAAATTATATAAAATATGTAGAGGCCATTCTTATTACAGTTCCAGATTGAAGCATTGCTGGCTTCTTTTTCGGTATCTCAGTGTCTAGTGCAGAGTGCTATGGAAATCTTCCTTTTAGAGTTTTAATTAGCTTACCTGTTTTCTAGATATCATTTGAAGAGTTCCTCTTGTCCAGAAAAGGCAAAAGAAGCTATTTTGAACAAAAATTTCAATTATCACAGAGCGCTGACAGAAACATGCAAAATAGTGTAGTAAAAAAGCCTTTAACTCTCATCTCTGTCTTCTTGAAATGAACAAGAACTCATTACTGGAACTTTCCACATTGTGCTGTAAAAGTGTTACTCCAATACAATATATTGAGGTTCAATAGCACTTTAATCTTAAACAGAGAAAAAGATACATGAAAATTTAATTTCATAAGCTTTTATTGTACTCAGTGTAACCATGCTATATTGCAATGTTTTTGTGACATACAGTAAAAAATATGTGTATGCTTTAAAAAGGAGAGTATGTTATTATGATTTTGCTGAAGGGATGGAAATATTTTTCATAGATATGGCCAAAATACCATAGCCAAATGGTGCATGCTTTACTACAGCCAGTGTCATTACTAAATTCTTATTTAAAAACCCTGGGAATTTTAAACAAATGTGGTTACAAAACAAAACTGAGCTGAAGTCAGGCATGTCAAAAGATGGGTCAATAAGATGTTAGAATCCAGTTTATGTTTAAATTAGAACTTGGATTCAAGACCAGATCAAGGATAGAATTTAGATGTGCCAAGGTTTTCGAAACAGCTGTCACAACAGCTTAACCACAGTGTCTAGAATCTTAAAAAGAACTTCTAATGTCCTGAAGCTATCCTGGATTAAAATGTTATTATTATGGATATTTGTAGTTTGTTTTTTTACCTTTGTAAATACAGAAGCTGAAAAGAGATTCCAGTCAGCTTTGGATTAATCCCAGATAATAAAACTGTGGAAGAGCTTCAGCTAAAGAAATCAAATAGGAATTTTATTTTGTATGTTTCATTTCAAGCATTGTTTTCAAAATTTTTGTTTCAGTTATGTCTCTTAGTAATTCAACTACTAAGTAATATTAATCCTTTTATATCAGACCTACAGAATGTTGTTTTTTAATGCATTTTCCTCAGAAAGAGCAACTCCAGAAAACTAATCTCTATTTTATGAGTTCAGTTTAAAGTCTTGTGCTTGTTCCAAAACTCAGTTATGACTTGTTAAATATGGAATTGATCTTGTATATCTATATATTACTAGGGCTGATCAAAATGCATGAAATACACATTTAAATATACATATGTACTTAAACTACAGCTACATTAGTTTGCTCAATTGAAATGTTGATATAACTAGTCACTGCACTGAAATAAATAAATACATAAATAAAATTAATGAAATCTATGCCACAGAAACTTCAGGAATATGTTTTTAAGCAGTAAGTTTCTTAGTAGTGTAAATAGAAACACAGTAATTTTCTGTTCATCTAAGGCTGGTTATCACAGTACTGTGCAACTTATTCCAGAATCCTTAGTAGGAATTGGTGATTTATCACTCCAAAATCTATTACATAAAGATGGGCACTTCAAGAAGCAGTTCAAAAGTCTTTGCAACTCCAGTCTCTAATAAGAGTCTTTACTTCTCAGATATGATATCTGACTGAAATCTCCAAGAAAAACTGCTGACACTATATTGTAGACAAAGATAAGTTAAGGTGTTCAATTCAAGAGCAACTCAATGAAATCCCATATCGTACAGAAGTTACTAAATATTCTGCTGATCCCTTCTGGGCTGGTAATTAGTGAATGGTGAACATTCTCTAATGTTTGGATTTCTCTCTCCATTACAAAACCACGCTCTATAATGATCCTGAAAAAACATTGGTAACAGATAATAAATGCCTTCCTATTTTTAAGAAGGCCTTTAGAACTTATATTTTTCCTTAAGAAAAGTAAAGTTTTTAAGTAAAGTAAACTATAAAAACAATTAAGAAAATTTTTATTACTCTTGATCTATTCTTATTACTCTTGATCTAGGCTATTTTAATAGATTTTGAACAATTTTTGTTTGTTTGTTCTTTCTTCCCAATAACATATTTATCCATTCCCACAAGAAAGTTTCTGTAAGTGTGTAAGAGTCTCACCTCTTTAATGCTTCTGGAATTTGAAGTGTGATCTTTACAAAAGGAAAATGAATATTAGAATATGATCAATTATATTGTATTCTTTAGAAGACAAATTTGGACAAACAGCGAGTTGACTTGTGTAATAATAAAAAATAGATATACAATTAAGACATGTTATTCAGATCCCAAAATTCAGTTAGTAAAGGTCACTAACCTGGAAATTATATTTGGGAGCTGTAAAGTTTCAAATGTGTATAAAATTCTCTTATTCTGAGGCAGTTGGTGGGCATTTCCGATATGTAGTTCATTCTGATCTTTGTTATTTATACTTTGTTGTATCCAAGTTTCGCAGCGCTGTGAGAAGAAGAGAACAAGCTGATTGTAAAAATGCAGTATGTAGATAATTCTGCTATGTACCTACTTAAATGTAATGGCCATTAATTTCCTATATGAGACTCTGCTTTTTTCATAATACATTTGAGTTAGCATGTCAATTCTGTAGCAATTTAAAGTCCTGAGCCAAAACTACAGACCATCCTGAATAGATTGTTGGCTCAATACATTGTCAAAACTGTACTTAGGGCAAGAAAATTTGGCTGATTGGGACCTTATTTCTGCAACCCCAGGAGTCCAAGACAAGCAGAATGTCATTTTTAACTATAACAGTTGTCTCTTAACATATTAAGCAAAGCCAATAAGTCAAATCCTCAGTACCTAAAGAAATAAAAACTGAATGCTACTGTGGTTATTTTATTTATTTACTTATTTATTTTTTTTCCTTCCTTTATTTATGGAAGAAACTGAGCAGTAAAGACAAATTTCTTGGCATCCTGCAAAGCATGTTATTCCACTAAATAAATGTTGTGTTTAAACCTGGCAGGCAGCTATGCATCACACAGCCATTTGCACACACAGAGCTCCTCCTCCCTGCCACCTGCACTGCCCAAGCAAACAGTGAGATGGGTGAGAGAATCAGAAAAAAAAAAAGGTGAAATATCTTTGAAATTCCTCAAAGGGAAGAGTGAAATCATCCTGCAGAGATCTCCATGAAGCAGTTCCAGACTTTCTACAGAAGATAGGTGATATAAAGGAGTGTAAGTGCAACGTTGCCTTTTCATCTGGAGCTACTATACAATATATCAGATGAAAAGTCACTGCAGTTCCTCAGAGAGTAAAGTGGCCTAAGATTTCAATGTTGAGAGATTAAATTAGTCATCGAAAGCATAAGACTAGTAAGCATACTAAAAATGACTACAAATAGCCAAGTATAATGTATATAATGGTATGGTTATAAAAGTTGGTACATTGTGCTCAGTAATGCTATTTATTATGATTTCATATATCGATCTTGTTAAAGATATTACAAAGACTGGTAGATTTAGGATGATGTTATTTCTAAGACAAGGCTTTTCCAAGATAATCCTTTATGGTGAGACATGGTACATACATATTAAAAATAACTAAATAAATAATATTAATAATAATAAAAAACGCACACACACAAAACATGCGTGCTTTAATAGGCACCTTAATTTAAATGTAAACTTTCAAAATTTAAACTTTCAAGAGTATTTTTAACAAAGTTTAATTCTTTAAATGTTTAATATAAAAACTGCTGTACAAGGTGTAAGTAAATGAGTTGTCTCTTAGCATTTATTAAAGATCACTGTATCAGATTTTTTTTTTTTTTTCCTCAGATGGGTCTCTAGGATATTGAGACTTACCAAATCATAATGCAGCGTGTGTAATTTATGTACAGATGTGCTTACACATCCACCTGTCTGTCTGTCCCTCTCTACTGAGCTCTTAACCTAAAAGTCTGTTTTCAACCATATTTAGTGGGATGGTAGCAGTTTCAAAGATAATTAGGAAAATAGATTCTCTAGAAGAGAAGAGATATTGGAAGTGCTATCTATAACCACAATTTCTAGAAAGGCTGAATGTTGAGATAAATTCCTACTCAACAACAGAGAATTACAAAACCATAGATTCATAGAATGGTTTGGGTTGGAAGGGACCTTAAAGGTCATCTAAATCCAACCTCCCTGCCATGGGCAGGGATACCTTCCACTAGACCAGGTTGCTCAAATCAGTACGGAATGAAGAGGAAGAACAGGAGTAAAAGGAAGAAGAAAGAAGAACAAAAGAAGAAGAAAGAAGAAGAAGAGGAAGAGGAAGAGGAAGAGGAAGAGGAAGAGGAAGAGGAAGAGGAAGAGGAAGAGGAAGAGGAAGAGGAAGAGGAAGAGGAAGAAGAGGAAGAAGAAGAAGAGGAAGAAGGAGGAAAATGAAGAAGAAGAAGAAGAGGAAGAAGAAGGGGAAGAGGAAGAAGGAGAAGGAGAAGAGGAAGAAGAAGAGTAAGAAGAAGAAGGAGAAGGGGAAGAGGAAGAGGAAGAACGAGGAAAAGGGAGAAGAAGAAGAAGAAGAAGAAGAAGAAGAAGAAGAAGAAGGAGAAGGAGAAGAAGGAGAAGAGAAAGGGGAAGAGGAAGAGGAGGAGGAGGAGGAGGAGGAAGAGGAAGAGGAAGAGGAAGAGGAAGAATGAGGAAAAGGGAGAAGAAGAAGAAGAAGAAGAAGAAGAAGGAGAAGAAGGAGAAGAGAAAGGGGAAGAGGAAGAGGAAGAGGAGGAGGAGGAGGAGGAGGAGGAGGAGGAGGAGGAGGAAGAGGAAGAGGAAGAGGAAGAGGAAGAGGAAGAGGAAGAGGAAGAGGAAGAAGAGGAAGAGGAAGAAGGAGAAGGAGAAGAGGAAGAAGAAGAGGAAGAGGAAGAAGAGGAAGAAGGAGAAGGAGAAGGAGAAGAAGAAGAAGAAGAAGAAGAACAACAACAACAACAACAACAACAACAACGAAACCCACCACCACAACCACAAGAAGAAAGGTGTCAAAGAGAAAGAAGGAAGAAGGAGTAGGAGAAGGAGATGGAGGAGAAGGGAAAGAGGGAAGAAGGAAGAGTGAAGGAGACAGCAAGCGAAAGAGAGGAAGAGAGGGAAGGAGAGAAAAAGGGAAAGAGATGGAGACCTGAATGTAGCTCAGTAAATGTGATGTTTGCCTTTACCAGTAGAAGGCCATAGGCTTTATATTTATGTGACCCTGCATAGTGTCAGGGCTTCTCTGAGCTTTTCCTAGCTGTGAGGGGGTACTGCATTCAACACACAGCAATGTGTTAGCCGAGGTTAATGGCTCTGCTGGGCAACTTTCAATCTTCTTCTGGGATACCATGAGTAGGAGGCAGATGGCAACAGAAAAGATATAAGGATGGCAATAAGCAGACGCATCACTGAGGAAGCAGTGACCCCCATCCCTCAGCAGCATTAATCTCCCATCTAGAGCTCTGGATGCCTTTACTGATTGTGATACCTGTCACCTCTCCAACAGAAGTGTCAACCTTAGGACTCAGGACACTGGAATGGTGAGCATAACAACAGAAAAAAGGAGTAGATAAAAGTTTTCTTCTATAACAAGTTTAAGAGTACTATTTTGTGACCCTGGTAACCATTTGCTGTACTTTGGTTGCATCAGTAAGATTTTGATAAGGCTCACAATTAATCCGTATATATGTTCAATTTTCGCTCTTAACAAGACCTCGAATGTACCATAAATGCATCAGTCTGGGGAAATGCTTTGATCCGTGCTTCAGATGCATAGGATACTTCTTTTTGTTAATCACTGGGCTCATGGATGAACTTGTTTAAGCAATACGATGAAATAACATAATTTTAAACTATTAGATGAATCTGCTATAATATTTATACTTGCCAGATTGCATTCAGTATTTTAGAAACACGGTATGTAACACTCAATATTTCTCGAAACATTGCACATGTCAATTTTTTCTATAAATCAGAAGAAAGAAATTATCTAAGCAGATATCATAGAATAACACAGATCGTTAAGGGACCTCAAAAGACTACCAACCCTACACAAACACCTACGTCCCTGGGTGGGCTTGAACCACCAACCTTTCGGTTAACAGCTGAATGCGCTAACCCATTGCGCCACAGAGACCTTCCTGAAGCTAAAAAATCTATTAGTAAAAATGCAACATTTCTGGGAAAAAAAAAATATTATATATATGTATATATATATATATATATATATACACACACATACACATAAAATAAAAATACTTGTACAGGTAAAAATAACATTGGGAAAATACAAAGTGCGTATTTAACTGTGTTTAACTACATCGACCTTCAGTACTCTTATGGAAAACAAACAAAAGCAAAAACAAAACACCAAACACATGGGTCTCAGCTTCTGTTTGCTTTCTTCCCTCTCCTTTCTCATCCTTCACTTGAGGCCATCTATTTCTACTATGTCTACTCTTTTCCATTTCTACTGTCAGTTCAGTTCCACTGCCATTCCCTAGTAGCAATTACAAGGCTGGCCACTCTTCAGGAAGGATAGATTGTCAGAAGTTCCTTAGCAGGGCTTTCCCCCTATTAACACCACTTTTTATTACTATTTATTATTATTATTATTATTATTATTATTATTATTATTATTATTATTATTAATTATTATTATTATTTTATCTTCTCATAACCATCTTCATCCATGAAAAAATTGTCCTTTTATATACAGTGACTCTTCTGGCCTTTCTCAGTCCTGCAGAATCCAGGTTTCTGAAGACATTTTAATTCACAATTTGATGATGTCATGGGAGGAAACAGATTGATGTGATTTCAAGCAGTGGACAAAGAAAAACTATACCTATGGCTAAAATGATACCCAGATTTAAAATACGCTGTCATTAAAAGTATAAGACGGCAAACTGGAATGTAGAATTACTAAAATATTACTTGATAAGTGAAAAATTTATGCTGTTCGTTGACCAAAAAACACCTCTATCGTAATGGAGGATAAAGGACACAAAACACAGAATTATTAACTGGTATACTTACATGCCATCAAATACTTTAAACTATCAGGAAAGATATTTAAAAGGATATCTGACTTCTAAAACTGACTTCTAAAGCCATTCGTTCTGATTTTCATTTCGTTTCAGATAATTGAAGGGAAGAACCCCAAACTAATGGCAGATAGTCTTCTACAACCTCTCTACTTATGAAACCAAGAGGAGACAGACATAGACATGCATACCTATGCTGAATTTTCTGTCTAAATGACATGACTATGAATGTGTCAATTTGTATCACCACTGTTGTGGAACAGTGAGACAAACCTTTACCTGCTAAAGTGCTGCAGAAAAAGAACCACTGCATTTTTTATACTCAGATAAGCTTCGTAGCTAAGAAATACAACAAATAGAGTGGACTTTTTCTTCCACTGAACCTGGACTTTTTCTTCCACTGAACCATTCTTAGTTGTTCAAAGAGCAATATAGCCTCGAGTAAAGTTCTTATTAATATTTTCATTAATTGTTATTTTGCACCACAACTCACACAGCAAAGAATTAAATGGTAATACCGTAAAACGGTAATAACATAAATTAATTATTTTTCCCCATCTCTCTCATATCTGTATATTTATGATTCAGAGGTTTCAAAGGGCAGTAAATCCAAATCTGGAATGCCTTATCTCTTTGAGTAGGTCTATCAAAACAAAAAAATAAATAACATGTTACTATTCAGATCTCCCTGATTGCATTAGTTGTTTGTAACTACAATTTGACTGTTTCTTATATGAGGACATGAAAGATATTTTCTGTACATTTTGTGATATACAGCTCCATTTCTCTTATGGACTCCAATTCTCTTTCCAACATTCTCTTGATATTTTGCACTTCAAGTGTGTTTTTACAATCAAAGTAGTCTTCGTAACTTCTGGCATATTCCCAGCACTGTTCTGTACATACACTCATAGTACTCAGAAAATCTTTTTTTTTTTTTTTTTGGTTTTATTTTTTCTGCCAGTACAGTAAATATCTCAAATGAATAAAAAGTGCATGTATGCTCAGATGAATATTGCAGATGTGGATGACTTCAGTAAATTAAATGTTATAGGCATTGGCATCATCCATATTAACCGTTCCTTTGGAGTAGTTTCTTTGTAAAATGTCAATTTGGATTAAGAATAATGTATTTTGTACATGGAGCCTTCTGAAAGTAATGCTAAATTGCCAGAACACTTTATTTATAATTAAATTAATTATGAAAAAGTTATGTAAATTAATAGCAGCTATTTTATTAATGTTTAAGTTAATCTGCACTCATTTTCTTCAAGCTATGTAACACATTCTAAAATTAGGTCACAAAGCTTTTTAAATGCCTACTTTAACTCTTTTGTTGATACTGACATCCTTAAACCCACTACTGAGCTATCATAAGGACTAGTCAGTATCTAAAATTCTTCATTAACCAAGTTGCTATTCTACCATACCTATATTGTTGACTGCCAGATGTCAGACATGTTCCTTGTCCTTCCACAAGCTAGAGGACTTTAATCAAATCATTGTCATCAGACATTGAAGTAATTTGTGGTTTAAATCACATCAGCTCCTAATCCATGTAGTTTAAATTGTGAATCATCCTCACACTATTCAGGTACTGTCTTGAAAAATATTTTGCAATACTAGGTGATGCATGCGTATTTCAGACTGATTCAAATTATGTTACCACATACAGATTTAGAATGCTGGAGCATTATTCTGTTTTAAGATTAAAGGCATCCTTATTTCATGAGGTGCATAAAGAAATGAAAATATTTATCACAGAATCCAAAACAGATAATGTACAGCCAAGTTGCAAAGGTGATAGGAAGAAATTTAAAAATATGCATAGTTTTCTTAAAGTAAGATACAATCCCAAATCTTTTTCTTTCCTTCTCTGCACACAACTGTTGAATTGTGGATGCTTACCCAAATCAGTTATGCAAGTTCCCCTAGTTGCAATTACAGATTACTGGCAAATCACACTTCCTTCTGAACCGCCTCCCTTTTCTGAGGTTCTTCTAATATTTTCCTCTCTTCAAAATTTGTCTTTTGTCTTTGATATCACCTCAAGTTTTGTATTGTCCTAATCTCTAGAAATTCTAAAAGCCCTCCAGCAGACTAACCACCATGTCTTAAACTTAACCAATCTATTAAGAAATCATTATCCATTGGAAAATAAACACTTTCCTCTCTGGAGAAGCAAAGAGGTAATCTTATTATAAAGACTTTCTCTACACAGAATTCTGCAGGAACATGTGAGTTGACAAGTATACTTGACTTAAATATGAAAATGGAGTTCATGCTTACTAATACTAAATCCTGATTGAGCTCAAAGAAAGATGTCTATACTGCATAATATAAGAAGGTCAGTGACCAATTCCTTGGTCAGAGCTCATGCAGCAATATCTACTTTTCATCAACAATGCCTAGAGGATATTTTCACTGAACTAAGACAAACCAGATGCATTAGCACCTATATGATTCAGCCTGGGTCTCTTCTGGATTCCATCTGAAGCCCACACATCCTTAAGACATTATTATGTGCATGTTTTTTCATGTAAAATGTTTGTGATGATCTGAGAATACTGTTGCAGTTCAAGAGAGTGGTATTTTTATGGTATAGAACTGAAATTAAATGCTACATTCAAAATCTAAAGAGAGTTTTAGAAGACTGTTCTCCACTAAGGAAGCCAAACACTATTCCAATCATATTTCCCATTGAAATTTTTCCCTTGAAGTTGATATCCCCTGATTGGGGCTTTGGCAGTGCTTCTGAGAGTTCTTGTTGACAAGAGCAAAATTATGCAAGGCAATTAAGTTAACATTGGCTGAGTGCTGTGCTTGAACTTCCACCATGACTTTCTCAACAATACAGTTGTAGTAACAGTATATCATTTTTGTTTTATAATAAGTTTGTGGAGATCAAGGAGATAAGCTCTGAAGGACCTCTTAATTTCATCATGTTTCTAAGTAGTGATGTCCTGCCTACCTTAGTAGATGAACATGACTCCTTCCAGAGCAACATCTTCAGAACAAATTTATGACAGATGCATTTTCCATGCCACACAACTAAACAAGGTGTTTGTTTGTTTGTTTGTTTGTTTGTTTTAGGTATTGACTATCCTTAGGAATACATAAGTGTTTAAACATTTCACTGTCCAGAGCCATTTATTGGGATTTACAAAGTATTCAGACTCAGTTGGATGTGTTAGCCATTAAACACTCCACTGAGTGCTCTGTAGCAGATGTTTCTGATCAATTTCTCTTTGAAGTATGACACATTAAAAACATAAATATCAGCTCAGTAGATCTTCTGTGTTTCAGTGCTAATTTCCACCACCACCACCCATTTTAGGCTAGTCTGATAGCCACTGAACTGTAAAATGAAAGTGGGAATCCGTCCATGTAATCCTATCTGCATTGGGATATATATGCCTAGCTCTGCCTAACCATCTGAAGGACATCCAAACTACATTAAGAGAGATTAGATATAAACTGTCATCCTTTGGTGGTCAAGCTTAAATATGTGTATAAAGTAAAGAGGCAAGCAGCTAACTAAGATGCCCTGGATTTCTATTTGAAGGTATACAGAATTCATATATATATCTTGATTAGCTGTACTAAAAATTTAGACACTTTAGTTGGCCTTGATTGTCCTTCTGCCAAATTAGGTGCACTAGATTTTAGTCTTCATATCTTGCTAATACTGAGAAGAAGAGAAGGCTAATGCTGCTTTCTCTTTGGAATCAAAATCTAAAAGTGGTCTGGCTGGCTTTTTGCAAACTGACCCTTAATACTAAATTTAAATCTGATAACCTTATTCACAATCAGCTTTAAATAGCAAACAGTATGAAGAAGCAATTAACATAAATTAAAACGTAAATTTTAAAAACAGCTCTTAACAAAAATTCTAATCAGATACCTACTGACTTAAGATCTAATCTTGCTGCCACTGAAGTCAGGTCATATATTATTTTAATTTTGTCTAGCTAGCTTTCCAGTTTCTAGTTCTTATAATGGCATACATCACTGCAGCACCTAAACATCCCACATCCCCGATGAAGTAGTAACTGCTGTAACAACTGGCCAGTTATCATTTAAAAAATATATATATTTCTGTTTTTATTTTATTTTTCTTCTTCTCTGCTTCTCTTAATGCAATTAAAATTGTTTTGTTTTGTTTTAGAGTTCCGGTGCTGCTATCACACAGCCAACTGTTAAAAATGTTTCAGGAAAATGACAAAATGTGATGACCAATCCCTACTACAGAAGCTTATCTTTTATTAGTCACTATTGAAAACAGTTATTAATTCTCAACAAAGCCTCATTTTGCAGTCTTGCATGAAGAGAAAAAGAAAAAGAAAATAAAAAGAAAAAAAAAGAAAAAGAAAGAAAAAGAAAGAAAAAGAAGAAGAAGAAGAAGAAGAAGAAGAAGAAGAAAAAGAAAAAGAAAAAAGAAAAAGAAAAAGAAAAAGAAAAAGAAAAAGAAAAAAGAAAAAAAAAAAAAAAAGGCAAAAGAGAAAAGAAAAAGAAAAAAAAAAGAAAAGAAAAAGAAAAAGAAAGAAGAAAAAGAAAAAGAAAAAGAAAAAAAAAAGAAAAGAAAAAGAAAAGAAAAAAGAAAAGAAAAAGAAAAAAAAAAGAAAAAGAAAAAGAAAAAGAAAAAGAAAAAGAAAGAAAAAGAAAAAGAAAAAGAAAAAGAAAAAGAAAAAGAAAAAGAAAAAGAAAAAGAAAAAGGAAAAGAAAAAGAAAAAGAAAAAGAAAAAAAGAAAAAGAGAAAAAGAAAAAGAAAAAGAAAAGAAAGAAAAAGAAAAAGAAAAGAAAAAGAAAAAGAAAAAGAAAAAGAAAAAGAAAAGAAAAAGAAAAAGAAAAGAAAGAAAAAGAAAAAAAAAGAAAAGAAAGAAAAAGAAAAAGAAAAGAAAAAAAGAAAAGAGAAAAAAGAAAAAGAAAAAGAAAAAGAAAAAGAAAAAGAAAAAGAAAAAGAAAAAGAAAAAGAAAAAGAAAAAGAAAAAGAAAAGAAAAAAAAAAGAAAAAGAAAAAGAAAAGAAAAAGAAAAAAGAAAAAGAAAAGAAAATAAAAAGAAAAAAAAGAAAAAGAAAAGAAAAGAAAAAGAAAAAGAAAAAGAAAAAGAAAAAGAAAAAGAAAAGAAAGAAAAAGAAAAGAAAAAGAAAAAGAAAGACAAAAGAAAAAGAAAAAGAAAAATGAAAATAAAAGAAAAGAAAAGAAAAAGAAAAAAGAAAAAAGAAAAGAAAAAAGAAAAAGAAAAAGGAAAAAGAAAAGAAAAAGAAAAAGAAAAGAAAAAGAAAAAGAAAAGGGAACAAGAGAAAAGGAAAAGAAAAGAAAAAGAAAAAGAAAAAAAGAAAAAAAGGAAAAAGAAAAAAGAAAAAGAAAAGAAAAAGAAAAAGAAAAAGAAAAAGAAAAAAAAAAGAAAAAAGAAAAGAAAAAAAAAAAAGAAAAAGAATAAAAGAAAAAAGAAAAGAAAAAGAAAAAGAAGAAAGAAAGAAAAGGAAAAAGAAAAGAGAGTAAAAAGAAAAAGAAAAAGAAAAAAAGAAAAGAAAAAGAAAAAAATAAAAAAGGAAGGGGAAGGAATACAAGAAAATACTAGTCCACTGAAATCCACACCTTAAATATCTTAAAATATATTTTACATTTTATTAACAAATTAAATAGGATGCAACTGATGAAAGATAACATCAGAAATACAGACCAAAGAAAGCTGGAAGGAATAAGAGAAAAATACAAACAAAGAGATCTTTTACGTCTTTTTCAAGATATGAAATCAAATAAGCTGTTCAACCACCACAGATACATGAATTTTGTATATATTAATTTAGATCAGTGACACCTTGAATGTCCCATTTATGTACATTTAAATAACCACAGCACAATATAGATTTTCACAG
>NW_026109755.1:5000-30658 GCF_013377495.2 Cygnus atratus
AAATCCTAACCCTAAACCCTAAACCCTAACCCTAACCCAAACCCTAACATTAACCCTAACCCTAACCCTAACCGTAGGCCTAGGCCTAAACAGAGGTCTATGCCTAGGCCTAGGCCTAACACTAGGCATAAACCTAGGCATAAACCCTAACCCAAACCGTAACCCTAACCCTAACCCTAACCCTAGGCCTAGGCCTAGGCCTAGGCCAAAACCTAGGCTTAGGCCTAACCGTAGGTCTAACCCTAGGCCTAGGCCTAACACTAGGCATAAACCCAGGCCTAAAAATCCTAACCCTAAACCCTAAACCCTAAACCTAACCCTAACCCTAACCCTAACCCTAACCCTAACCCTAACCCTAGGCCTAAGCCTAGGACTAGGACAAAACCTAGGCCTAGGCCTAACCGGAGGTCTATGCCTAGGCCTAGGCTTAACACTAGGCCTTAACCTAGGCCTAAAAATCGTAACTTTAAACCCTAACCCCTAACCGTAACCCTAACCCTAACCCAAACCCTAACCCTAACCCTAGGCCTAACCCTAGGCCTAGGCCTAATCGTAGCTCTACGCCTAGGCCTAGGCCTATTACCAGGCCTAAACCTAGGCCTAAAAATCCTAACCCTAAACCCTAACCCTAACCCTAACCCTAAACCTAGGCCTAGGCCTAAAACTATGTCTAGGCCTAACCGCGGGTCTAACCCTAGGCCGAGGCCTAACACTAGGCATAAACCTAGGCCTAAAAATCCTAACATTGAACCCTAAACCCTAACCCTAACCCTAACCCTAACCCTAAACCCAACCCTAACCCTAACCCTAACCCTAACCCTAACCCTAAACCCTAACCCTAACCCTAACCCTAACCCAAACCCTAACCCTAACCCTAACCCTAGGCCTAACCCTAACCCTAAACCCTAAATGCTAACCCTAACCCTAACCCTAGACCTATCCCTAGGCCTAGGGCTAAACCTAGGTCTAGGCCTAACCGTAGGTCTAACCCTTGGCCTAGGTGTAACCATAGACATAACACTAAGCTCTCAAATCCTAACCCTAAACCCTAAGCCTAACCCTAACACTAACCATAACCCTAACCCTAGGCCTAACCCTAGGTCTAGGCCTAACTGTAGGTCTAACCCTAGGCCTAGGCCTAACCCTAGGCCTAAACCTTGGCCTAAAAATCCTAAACCTAAACCCGAAACCCTAACCCTAACCCTAAACCTAACCCTAACCCTAACCATAACCCTAACCGTAGGCCTAACCGTAACCCTAACCCTAGGCCTAACCCTAGGCCTAAAAATCCTAACCCTAAATCCTAAATCCTAACCCTAACCCTAAACCCTAACCCTAACCGTAGCCCTAACCGTAACCCTAACCCTAACCCCTAACCCCTGACCCTCACCGTGATCCTGACCCTAACCCTTTCCTTAACCCTAGGCCTAGGCCTAACCCTAGGCCTAACCCTAGGCCTAACAATCCTAACCCTAACACTAACCTTAAGGCCTAACCCCAACCCCTATGACCCCTGACCACTAGCCCTAACCCTAACCCTCTAACCCTATCCCCAGAACTCCCGGCATGCTCCGTGCACCCAACATGGCCTCCCGGAAGCCTAGTGCGTGAGAACTACACCTCCCAGCAATCCCCGGAATCCCAACATGGCCTCCCGGAAGTCAGGTGCCCGAGAACTACATATCCCGGCATGCTCTGGGCACGCAACATGGCCTCCCGGAGATCCTGTGCTCGAGAACTACATTTCCCAGCACTCCCTGGAAAATTGAGCCTCGCTGCTTGCTGGAGGACGCCATTATTTGACCTTCTAAGTTCCCCCTTCTGTTTTTTGTTTATGGGGGTTTCCCCCCCAGTTTTGGGGGTTTCCCCTCAATTTTGGGTTTTCACCTCTCCATTTCAGGGTTCTTCCCCACAATTTTGGGGTTCCTTCCCCTGATTTGGGGCTTCCCCCCATCCAGTTTTGGGTTCCCCCCAATTTTGGGGATTCCCCCCCACTTCCAGAGGTTCCCCCCCACAATTTTACAGTCCCTGCCATCCATTTATGGGTTTCAGCCCTAATATTAAGGTTCTTTCCCCCAATTTTGGGGTTCCCCCCACAGTTTTGGGGTTTCTTCCCCTAATTTGGGGCTTTGCATCCCTCAACTTTGGGGAGATCCCCCCAGTTTTGGGGTCCCCCACCCTCTATTTTGGCCTTCCGCCCTACTGTAAGGCCTAATCCCTAACCCCTATGAACCCTGACCCCTAACACAAATCCTAACCCTAACACTAATCCCTAATCCTAACCCTAACCCTAACCCTAACCCTAACCCTAACCCTAACCCTAACCCTAACCCTGTTTGGACCTGTAGGAGTGCTAAAGGTAAGCATTTTACCCAAGGAAGGTGGGTTTCTAACACTAATGTGGTTAATTGCTTCTTTAATGTCTGGTTCATTCTCTCTACCTTCCCAGAAAAGGAGGGGTGCCGGGGGTGTGAAAATCCCATTCAATCTCTAAGGCCTGCATTAACCCTTGCAGTACTTGTGAAGTGAAGTGACTTCCTTGATCTGAATCAGTGTTTTCAACTATCCCATATCTAGGGACTATTTGCTCCAGTGATACCTTAACCACCGTGTTCACAGTGGTAGATACCAAGGGGAAAGCTTACACCCATAAAGTCTCCCTACTTTAGGTAACTCAGTAAAGTCTACCTGTATACTTTGGAAAGGTCGAATCCCTGGCTCCCGTCCCCCTCTAAGTGGGTTACAGATTACCTTTTTATTTACCGTTTGACATATGGTACAACCTCTACATATTTGCTTCACTAAAGTGTATATTCCTACACAGACAAACTTTCTTAGCACATCATCACACATTGCTTGCACCTCCCAATGACTCTCTTGATGTAAAACAGTTAATATTTGCCTCATTGGTTCTTTATTCAGCATTTCTCTCCCATCAGGGAGTATCCATTTTCTTTCAGACTTCGTGGCTCCTGATTCCTTAAAAAAATCTTTCTCTTAAAACTTTTTAGTTCTTTCTTAGTTTTCAACAATTCCGTGAATCCTCTCTGGATTTATTCTTCGTTTTCCCTCAGACATTAGATGCCTTAAATACTTGACTTTTTTTTTCTTTTTTTTTCCCCTACATATTGTAATTTATTTTTCAGTACTCCCAAGCCCTGTTTTCCCAGAAAGTTGAATAGCTTGTTAGTAGTTTCCTTCACAACTCTTTTCTCCTGTCCTGACAATAAAAGGTCATCCATATATTTGTAACAGTAATACCTCCTCGGGAGGTTGGAATTGCCCCAAAATCTGTTCTAGAATTTGCCCAAATAATTTGGTAGCCCTGTAAACCCCTGAGGTAAAACTGTCCATCTGTATTGTTGCTTCCGCCCCCATTTCAGGGTCTTTCCAGTCAGAGGTGAATGTATCTTTGCTCTCAGGGCCTGAGAGCACTCCATTAATAACACTGTTATTCCAGTCTAACAATTTGCTATTTGAATGCCCAATTTCATCATCAAATCTCTTCCCAACAAGTTAGTCCCTGCCTTGGGTACATACGGTAATTGCCCAGTGATCATTTTATCCCCTAGTCTCAGCTTGGTATCCCCCAAAAGTGGCACTGTTATCCCAGCCCCTTCTACCCCCATCACTTCTAGGGTTTCATTAGTTAATTTAATCCCTGATACTTTACAGGCCAGTAATGACCTAGCTGCCCCAGCGTATTGGGTTCAATGGCAAGGTTCGCGGGGGGGGAGCGGGGGGGCTGCAGTGGCAGCCCCCGTGAGAAGAATCCAGAAGCTTCCCCGTGGCAGATAAGGGACAATTTCATCCGGCCCCAAAGGGGCCAAAAAACAAACAAACAAAAACCTGCTGCTCAACAGCAGCTGGGAGAGCGAGGAGCGAGAAACATCCCCGCAGACACCAAAGTCAGCGCAGAAGGAAGGGGAGGAGGCGCTCCAGGCGCTGGAGCTGAAGCCCCTCCGCAGCCCCTGGTGGAGCAGCCTGTCCCCCTCGTGTACCCCCTCCCCCCCCCCCCCCCCGATACTTGGAAAACTGACCAAACACCACAGCAAATATACCAAAACTTCTAGACTGTTACTTAGATAATGCCTACACCCTCTTTCCCTGCTCATTCAACTTCAAACAGCTCTGTCAAACACTACATACCACACCTTTAACACCTTCGATAACCCTTTTAACACTTCTTTTTATCTTTCTGCAGCCTGTACTTTCACCAAAGTCTCAGTCAGGGGCCAACTTAATTCCATACCTTTCTCCCTCCAGGATGCTGAAACAACATATCAGTATACCATATTTCCTCCCATTTTCCTTCTTTCCTCCTTCTTCCACTCCAAATATTCCTACCTGAAGTGGCCAGGCTCCAACCACAAAATGAACTTTCAAGAGCTCCCGGGACTCCGGGTCCCCGGGACTCACCCCGAGCACTCCCCCACCCCGACCCCAAGTCTCCCACATGACCCCTGTGCTGCGCACTATCACCACTCCAGCCATGATCAGCAAGTCGGCACCCCTGCTCTGCAAGTATTACCCCTGGTCCCAGAGGACTGAGATGGGGAAGATGCTAAAACTTATCCAAATTAGTATTTAGCTACATATATGGTAAAATATCCTAATTACTGGGGATGTAGATGAGAACCTTATGAGAAGCAGATGTAAAAAGAAGATATCGCTCAAGGCCAATAGATGAGGAAGGAATGAACAACTCGTTAGGGAAGAATGAACAACTTGTTGGCAGGAAACAAGGCAAAAATAAGCAAAAAAGGCCTAAATACTGTCCAACAGAAGGTCAAAGTCCAGAAAGGTAAAAAGTTTAACCTCCTCTTCCTCATTGCCTTCATCCTGAAAGACCCCTGCCTGCGACCACCAGGCTACATTGCGCAGGCGCAACCGGAAGGAGCTAAGGGCAGGGAGTATGGAAATGAGTACTTGGAAGAGGTCCGCCTTTTCAGGGAAAATAATGAATATGTATTAGAGCTCATGTAATATGTAACAGTATTCATGTATAAAATTATGATAGATGACCAGGCAGGTGCGCACCTTTTTGAGGGAAGCTATTCCCAGTGCGGCCGGTGCACCACAATAAAGTATACCTACTTTACAACCCTATGGTTGTGGAGTCTTTTCCGCGCGTCAGGATGAGCTCCTTCCCATTCTTGTATAGCGGCTCTCCTCCTGATCATTCTAATTTCTTCCCCTGTAAACAACATACTTAGTATAGACATCATTTCCCCGCATTTCCCATCAAAAAGTGCTCCCAATGGAAGCCTTTGGGTACACCTGAACTCCTTGGGGAGCCTTTACGCAACCCCACTCTGCGCCTTCTCTCTTTCCAAACCACGCTAAACATAACCCTAACTGGAACACTGAGCCGAACCCTAAGTAGGACCCTAGACAACACGTACGGTGCCACTTTCTCCCATCAAAAAGTGCTCCCAACGGAACCCTCTCGAGGCATCGCAGGGCTCTCTACAGCTTTCTCTGGCGCACTGGAGGCCTCCTGTGTTCCTCCACTGTTCTCTAGATCCTCTGCAGTTGTGTAGTACTGGGATCATTCTAGGATGCTGTAGGGAGCACTGGGGTCACTGGAGAGGCCCTGAGAGGGTCTCTAGACAATGCTAGAGGGTTCTTGGAAGGTACTGGGGTCTCTAGACAGTACTCGGAGTGTACTGGTAGCTTTACACAGCACTCTAGTGTCATCTAGTGCACTCTAGAGGTCTTTCAAGTCCCAAAATGCTCTCTTGAACACTGTAGAGGCCTCCCAGTGTACCCTAGATGCTTCTGGAAGGCTCTAGACAGCAGCAGGAAGGTACTGAGATGTTACCAACAAGCATGGAGGGATAAATAACAGAAATATGGACATTTAAATAACAGATAATATCAAACATTACTATTTCCATGCACTTCTATTGCCTTTCTGTTAGTGTGTTGGGTGTCACCCCATTCTCCCCCCAACCCCCCAGAGCTGCCCAATACCCCCCAAATCCTCCCAGTGCCCCCCATAAAACACACACTGCCCCTACAATCCCCTCAGAACCCATCCGGACACAAATGTACCCCAGACTCCTGAATGTTCTTGCACAGTCCCTCAGGACCACCCAGAGCTCCCCAAGACCCTCATGAATGGAGAACAAATAGGGCTGCTGGGGGGGGGGGGTGTCACAGGGGTTTCGGGAGGGGGGAGGGAGACACAGTAGGGGGCTTCTAGAGGGGGACAGACAGACATTCTGGGGGTTGGACGCTCTGGATCTGGGAGGGAGGAACTTAAGGGTTTTTTTTATTTTTTTTATTTGGGGGGGTGGGAGGGAGAAGGTCTGTGATGGAGCCAAAGCCTCAGATTTCAGTTATTTCTCCACATTTATTCTCCCTGCAGGTGAGCTATTGCTGTTCTGTCCTGCATCCTGACCCCTCCAAGTACTCAGCAAGGGGGCGGGGGGGGGGAGCAGACAGTGCAGAACCCACAGGAAGTGCCGTTGCCATCTGCTCCTACAGCAGTGGGCTGGTGGCCACCAGAACCACCTCCGTGGGGCGCGGCGTGTGGCTCTGCAGCCAGTCCAGCAGTTCCAGATTCCTTGCTCGGTGCGCAGAGAGTGGGGTGGTGGGGATGGTGTGGGCCACAAGGGACAGAGGCCCGCAATCCACAGAGGTCAGAGATCAAGATGTCCACATGGATCCTTGTAGCCCTCCGACCCACAGAGGCCTTGGCCTCATGGCACCAAAGAGGCCTCGGTCCCGTGGAGATCACAGACCTGTAGAAACCATCAACTTCAAACTCATCAGCGTGGCCCCAAAGACATTGGAGATATCACTATGACCTGACATTGATTGATGCCATGACTCAGATCCACTGGTCCAAGCTGACTACAACCCCATGGACATTGGAAATATCACCATTTTCCAAAGCCCTTCAAAGTGCAACCCCACTCCACCCCCAAATCCAGACCCCCCCCACTTGCCCTTACCCAATCAAATCCATAGCCCCTACGGTGAGGCCCTTTGTCCGTGCATGCCTGTGTTGTGTCCCCCACCCCACCCCCCTAAAGCATTGTGTCAGCAAGCCACATCCTGGGCAGGGTGTGCTCATGGGTCACTCCCCCATAACAACAGACCACCATGGCTCGTAGCTTGTCCCGCACAGCCACCACCACCCCAGCCACAGCCCTCTGTATGGCCGTGGAGGAGAAGTAGAAGATGAAAGGGTCAAGAGCAGCATTGAGACTGGTGAGGAACAAAATATATGACCTCCATGCTGGGCTCTCATGCAGCACAAAGCCTACCACATGCGAGATGTTGTAGGGTGCAAAGCAAACCCCAAAATTGACCATGGTGGCCACAGCCAAACCCACAGCCCGTTGCTTCTTCTCCAGCGGAATATTAGGCCGGGCAAGGAGAGCCCGCACAAAGTTGATGTAGCAGAAAATGGTAACAGCAAACGGTAGGAGGAAGAGAACAAGAAATAGCTCCAGCCGCAGTGGGAGGACAAAGCTCAGCTGCTCCTTTGAGAAATCATCATAGCACTTGTAGGTACTGTTGCTGTTGGTATCACCGTGGCTGCTAGAAGCAGCAAGATGGTTGGGAACAGCCGTGCTGTGGATGTTGGAGGTCCAGGAGACATCAGCAATAGTGGAGATGCCAGGGATGGTTGTGACATTGTTGGTGAAGACTTTGGAGTTATAGGGCTTGGGGCCACTTGGACTGGAGATCCTGGAGCCATTGGGGATGGAGATGTCACCATTGGAAGTCTTGGAACCATTGACCATGAAGCCATTGGGGTTGTAGATCTTGAAGACCTTGGGGTTGAAGCTGTCAGGACTGGAGATTCCAGAGCTACTTGGGCTGAAGCCAGTAGAGATGGGGCCATCAGAGCTGGAGATTCTGGGGCCACTGGGATTAAAGCTGTTGGGGTTGAAGCCATCAGGGTTGGACATCCCATAGCCACCAGGCTTGAACCCATTGACCATGGAGCCATCTGGTCTAAAGCCCTGAGACCCGTTGTCCACAAAGCTACCAAGCTTCAAGACCGTGGACTGTCTACTACCATCACCATGATATTGTGCCACAAAGACAATGGAGCAATGAGAACAGGCCAAAAGCCAGAGGATGGCGCTGGCAGCCATTGTCCGCCCCAGCCTCCGCCTGTTCTTGAACTGGAGGGGGAAGACAACACCAAGATAGCGCTCAACACTGAGTGCTGCCAAGAAGAGACTGCTGAGATAGATGCTGGAGTAGAAGCAGAAGTTGGCCACAGGGCAGAGGACAATCGGTAAGGGCCAGGTCATGTCAGCAGCTGCTTCTGCCATCTTGAAAGGGAGGAAGAGGAGGAGGAGGAGGTCAGCGATGGTCAGGTTGAGCAGGAGGATGTCAGCAGGGTTGACACGGCGGCGTGCCTTGCCCAGGAGGGTAACAAAGGTGAAGATGTTGGCTGGCAAGCCCACAATGAAGGTCAACACATAGGCAATGAGGATCAACATGGTGGCAGGACAGCGCTGCAGAGAGACATAGGCCTGTAAAGGGGATGTGGGGAGGACAGTGTGGGTGGAAAGGGTACACAGTGCTACATGCTGTGACTCATATTTGGGGGGAGATGCAGACAGCTGGGTGGCTTGTCCTACTCCAACCAATGGACCCAGAGGGGACTTGGAGAGGACAGAGGCATCTGGAGGTGGGGGGGGGGTCTTGCGCTGCCCCTGCTGGTGCACCCTGAGGGGATCCAGGTGTCTAAGCAGCTCTCCTGGCTCCACCACTTCCTCCCACTCCCAGACGTGACCCAGACACCAGGGCATCTGGTGCCACCCTGATTTGTTTAACTCATTTCCTGCTCGGCATGGGGTGGTGGTGATGAGGAGGGGGGTGGCGGGGGGTGGGGAGGTAGCAGCTGGACATGTGCCTCGGTCCCCTCTGCCAAGCCCCTGAGTCACTTATCAGGGATGGAGTGGGATAAGGACGACCAAAGAGTCTGATCTCTCCCACCCACCCACCCACTCCCACCACCCCCTTGGGACCCAGATGTCGGGGGGGGGGAGGGGGAGACCCGTGTCTCCCACACACACTTTAGAGGTGAGGAGGGCTGGACCTGAGCATCCCAAGCACCCTCCAGCCCCACTCCTGCCCCCTCCCCTACACCAGGTCGACTTCCTATGGCACCTGTGTTCCAGTCCCCCCACCCCCCCCAGTTTCTTCCAGTTCCTTCCAGTACCTCCCCCCCCCCCCAGACTGTGGGGAAACCAGGTGTCTGTCTCCCCCCATGACCTCCCAGGCATCCTTCCCTAGCCTGGGGGAAGAGGACCCAAAACATCCCCCCATCCAGCTGTGTCCCAGTCCCTCAGTCCCTGTCCATCATCCATCCCCTCCCCCCTTCAAACACACACACACACACCCCGCGCCCGCTGTCCGGACCCCATCTTGTGCTCACCTCAGCTCCTGGCACCAATGGGACCCAGGTGTCTGGGTGCCTCCTGTTACAGCCAAGGGCACTCCCTGGGGAGGGGCCACGGTCTGGGGTGGAAGGGGGGGGGGGGGGGGTCCCCCTGATGGATGCTTGCCTCTTCTGGGAGCCTCTGGGGTGGAGGACACGTCCTGGGGGGGCACCTGGATGCTGGGGTCCCTGGGATGCCTGTGTCTGCCTGGGGTGTGTGTATGTCTGGGGAGCAGAGGGGGAAATCCCAGACCGATGGGTTCCCAGGACGTCTGTGTCCCCCGGGGGTGGTGGTGGGGGGGGAGGGAAGTGGCTTTGAACGACGTTGAGGAAGTTTGAAGTTTCCTGACCGCAGACAGAAGCCACGTTCATGGGCACACGTCCGCAGAGGAACCAGCAGAAGGGGGGGTGAGGGAGAAGCTGGGGGGGAGGGGAGGGCTCCATTTCCACTGGGTGCCCCCAGTCGCCCCCCTGGTGCCTTTCCCATCTCCCCCCGCCTCATTCCACAGCATCCCAGGGCCCACTGGTGGCCTCATCACCAAACTGGCAGACCGGAGGGAGGGTGGGTACGGGAGGGAGGGTAAACATACTGTGGGAAGGGGAGGAGAGAGAGGGTGGGGAAGGGCCTGGGAATAGCCACCGAGCTATTTTTAACCACTGGATGAGGGATGTTTATTTAGCCACAGGGGAGAGAGAGACACCCCCCCTGCCTTCCCTCCCCTTCCCGGTGCCACAGCTCGCCTGAGTTAGGGGCCAGCCCAGACGCCTGGGATCATGCCTCGCAGCCAGAGACCCCCACGGCTGGGGGGATGGGGAGGACTGTTAGGGTTGGGTTGGGTTAGGGTTAGGGTTAGGGTCCTGCCTGGCCATCTGGGACAGCAGCGGGGAAGTGACTCCTCCCCAGGCGCTGCCCTGATAACGGGGAGGGGGCACCTGCCCATCCCAGCCCCAGGGCACGTGGAGAGCCCCCGGAAGCTTCCTGGGAGTGGAGGAACCACGGAGGAAACCACGGTTCCACACACTCCCCACCCCCCCCAGCCTCCTTTCACCCACTTGGCTCTCCTGGAGCCTGGAGAGGATGCAGGCGCCCAGGTTTCCACCCCATCCCGTACCTTCACCCACTTGGCTCTCCTGGAACCAGGAGAGGACTCAGGCATCCGTGCCCCTTCCACCACACACACAACTCCCCACGGCCCTGAACCCTGGAGGGGGAGAGGGTGAAGGCAAGGGAAGGGGGAAGGGTGGAAGGGGCTGACTCAACCCATGTCACAGAGCCCAGCCCAAGGATCCACAGCCACCCCAGAAGCTCCAGCCTGGCTTTGCTCCTTGTCTCCCCCAAGACCATCCCCAGATGTCTGGGGACCCCCATGGCTGCCCCAAGCCTCCAAAGCCCTGCCTTGGGGCTCTCTTAGGCCTGAAGCCTGCTGATATGCCTCCAGCTCGGTGCCACCGACCCCCAGACACGCCAACAAGCCCAACGCCTCGCCTCCAGACCCCCCAGCCATATCCCCACTTCGCTCAGAGGGTGCCCGGCTCCTGGCCCGGAGCCAACCGAGCCCCATTGCATCCCAGACTTGCCGGAGGCCCTGTCGCAGGGCGGCAGAGGAGAAGCAGAAGATGAGGGGGTCAAGGCAGGCATTGAGGGTGGTGAGCAGCACGGCGTAGGCCCTCCAGGGCGGGTTCTCCCGCCGCAGGTACCCCACCACGTGAGAGACGTTGAAGGGGGCAAAGCAGAGGACGAAGGCCGCTGTGGTGGCAGCTGCCAGGGCCACCACCCGCCGCTTCCTGCCCAGGGCAGCGGTGGGGAGGGCAGCCACAATGCAGACCAGACGACTGTAGCAGAAGGCGGTGATGGCCAGGGGCAGGCAGAAGAGCACCAGGAAGATCTCCAGGCGGAGGGCCAGCAAGGTGGCCAGCTGCGGGCCAGCGAAGCGGGTGTAGCAGGCCGTGCCATTGCCCGCTGGGCCAGGCTGAGCCACGTAGACCACACTGCAGTGGCCCAAGGCAGCTGCCCAGGAGCCAGCAGCAGCCACGGCAGCGTGGGCCACACGCCGGCGCTGGTGGTACTGGACAGGGAAGGCAGCGCTGAGGTAGCAGGTCGACACTGAGGGCAGTGAGGGAGAGGGTGGTGAGGTAGACGCTGGTGAAGAAGAGGAAGACAAAGAGCGGGCAGAGGGCCGGTGGCAGCTTCCAGGTGGCCTCCCAGGCAGCCTCAGCCATGCAGACAGGCAGGGAGGCCACCAGCGCCAGGTCGGCCACGGTCAGGTTGAGGAGGAGGACATCAGCAGGCAGCAGATGCCGGCGCCGCGCTGCCACCCCCAGGGCCACCAGGGCCACCAGGTTGAGGGGCAGCCCCAGGGTGAAGGCGCCGGCGTAGACCACCAGGCACAGGTGGTGGTTGATGGCAAAGGGGGGGGGTGACATGGCAGCCGGGATCCAGGTGGGCCTCGAGATGGGGCAGCCGATGGGGGCCACGATCTGCTCAGGCTCCCTCGGGGTGGCCAATGGCAGTCGGGGGTCTATCAGGGTTCAGGGCAGCAGGTCCCTGAGTTGGGGGTGGAGGTCTTAGGAGGGTGGCTGGGGGCTTCCAGGGTAATCTGGGGGGGTGCCAGAAGGTCAGGGGGAGGGGGGGGGAACAGGACTCCGGGTTGGGGAGCCCAGGTTGGGAGACAGGGCAAGGGGGGGGCTGTTGAAAAGGAGGAGGAGAATGAACCCTACCGTGGCAGCAGACAGATGGACGGACAGCAGCAGGGGAGGGACGGACAAGAATAAATACCCCCATCCCTGCCCTCCAGCACCCAAGGGACCTGGGTTGCCACTCCTCTCCTTCTCCAGCTGCTCCCCCCCCCCCCCCCCCCGCAGTGTGACCACGGGACCAGCCACCATGGCTGGAGAGGGGACACTCAATTAACCCAGAGGAGGAATTTATTGGTGGTGGCAGCTCCCTCGGTGGCTGTGATATGTCCCCAGCATGTCCCCAGCAAGACTGTCCTGGCAAGTGCCCAACAGTAGTGGTGGCCATGGTCCTCACATTGGTTTTGCATGTGTGTCCCTCCCCATCCCTCCACCCCCCCCCCCCCCCCCCCAGTGGTGACATGTCACGATGGTCGAGGCCATGCCCCTGCAGTGGCCACAGCTCTGGAGTCCCCCATGTCCCGCTGCCCTCAGTGTCACCATCTGGCTGTGACTCCCCTTGTGACCACATCTCTGTGGTGATCATTTGCCCGAGTCCCCACGTCCCCTGTTCCCATGTCCTCTGTGGTGGCCGTTGTCCTGTGTCCCCATATCCCCACTTTGCCTATGTCCCAGTGGATATTTCCTGATGTCCCCACATCACCCTGGTGGCCACCTTCCTTTGTCCTGGTGTCCCCATGTCCCCGAGGGCTCAGTGCCGCAGGGCTGCATATTCAACAGCGTCTCCCATGCCCCCAGCATGTTCCTGGGGTGTCACTGGGGGGGACAGCGCCAGAGCAGCATAGAGCAGTGTCCCGTCCCCGTCCCCATCCCTGTCCCCAGCTCTGCCCCTGGGACCAGAGGGGACGTTCTCATAGTCGGGTCCTTCGGTGGCCTGTGGGGATAGATGGTGGATGTGATGGGGCACAGGGTGTGACATGGAGGTTACCAGGGGTATGAAGGACACTGGGTGCATGGAGGAACACAGGGTGACATGGTGGGGACATAAGGGTACCTTTGCAGCACCATCATTCCTCTTGAGGATGCTGTAGACCACAGTGTCCCCTTGCACCCTGTGTGGGGAAAGAGTGAACAATGGGGCGGGGGGGGGGGGAGGAATCAGGGATGCCATGATGCCTGTGTCCTGTCCAGAAAGGGCAAGACCGGAGGGGGAAACATTACCTGGGGACAGGTCCAGAGCCAGGAGGGGACACCAGTGATGAGTAACTGATGGTGTCATCAGCAGTGTGGGGTGGCTGTGGGGACGCGGGTGGACGAGGCTGCAGGAGGGACCCAGCTGTGGGTGTGGGCCCTCTGGGGACCCAAGGGCCCAAGAGTGACCCAGGTGGCCATGGCCGGGAAGGGGTCTGGTACCTTTTTGTTGCGGAGGAAGAAGGTCCCCGACGGCTCCACAACTGGCTCCTCATCAGCTGCCATCTGCCGCTGCCACCTGCAGGGACACTTGGGTAGCTGGGTCCCCTGGGGTTGACACGGTGGCACCTGGGGGCCCCAGGAGCACCCAGGTAGCCAGGGAGCAGCAGTGACGATTGGACACCTGGGTGCTCAGTCTCACCGGCGGCGGAGGAAGCACCCAAGGGCGCCCAGCAGCAGGAGGCTGCTCAGCCCCACACCGAGGCCCAGGAAGGTCTTTCGCAGGATGGTGGCCCTGGTGTCTACAAGGGAGAGGCAACGGGAAGATGAAGACACCCGCATCCTTCCCAGCCACCCAGGCCAGGAGGGTGTCCCAAAGGCATCCCAAGGGTGTCTGTATCCCTTACAGTAGACTGTGATGGTGACATCAGGGGAGTCGGCAGAGGCGATGGAGTTGGTGGCGCGGCAGCGGTAGCGCCCAGATGCTTGGATGCCCACGGCACGCAGCACCCACAGGTCCTTGGAGGCCCGGCCCAGGGTTCGACCATCATGAAACCACTCAAAGGCATCGGGCAGGGGCTGGGCGGACACGCGGCAGTGCAGGGCCACGCTGGTCATCTCATACACGTCCTCTCCTGGCTCCGGCACAAGCTCCACCGACCGTGGCCCAACTGCACCCAGCATCAGTGCCTGGGGACCCAGCTCCCCGGTGGGGGGCATGGCCACCAGGGTCCCACTGGGGTCATTGGGGTCCCATTGGGTCCCAGGGGGGTGTTGGGGTCCCTCACCCACACCCTGGGGTCCCCTGGGTCACTTTGGAGGTGTCAGGGTCCCTCACCCAGACCCTGGGGTTGCCTGGGTCCCTTTGGGGGATCTTTGGGGGTCCCTCACCCAGACCCTGGTGGGGAGGGGGGTTGTAACTCACAGAGAATGTTGAGGGTGGTGGGGGCGCTGCGGGCAGCCCCTGCGACATTTCGGACCTCACAGATGTAGGTGCCAGTATCGGCAGGCTCAGGACCGGGCAGCAGCAGGTTGGGGCCAGAGGCCGGCAGCCGCTGCCCCCCCTTGAACCAGCTGATGTTGTAGAAGGGGGGCTCGGCCACCCCAGCCTCGCAGCGCAGCCGAACTGGGCCTCTCCCAGCCACCAGCTCTCCCCTGGGGCTCTGCCGCACCCAAGCAGCCTGGGGAGGATCTGTAGGGAGAAAAACCAACATTTTGGGAGGGGGGGGGGGTTGAAACAGTGACCGGGAGATCACAACTGTCCCTTGAGCACTCACAAAATGGGAAGGGGGGGAGAGGGGCAATGAAACCATCATTTAGGGCTGCGGGGTGTGTGTGTGTGTGGGGGGGGGGGGTCTCAAAACTGCCATGACAGGGCTTGAAACCTTCACGTGGTGTTGAAGAACCCCAAACGGTCATTTTAGGGGCTCGAAACCACCACTGGGGGGCAGAACAGCAACGGGGAGGCACAGAACACGAGGGCACAAAGCCCCACGGGGAGCCCGGTGTTGACTGGGGGGTGTCTCGAAACCACCACTCACACCAGACGATGACAGCAAGGGGCGGGGATTGGGTGGAGCCAGCGACGTTTTGGCCAACGCAGCGGTAGGTGCTGGCTCGGGTGGGCTCGGCGGTGAAGCTGAAGGTGGGGCCGATGGTGTTGGCCTCATGGCGGTCGTTGCGCAGCCATTGGATGGTGGACGGAGGCGGGTGGGCCAGGCCGAGCTCACAGTGCAGCGATACACGGGTCCCCGCCAGCACCGGCAGGGGGGTCAGCACCGTCATGGTGGCATTCCTGGGCCGGTCTGGTGTGGGGCAGTGGGATTAAGGCAGGGAACCCCAGGGGCATCTAAGCCACCCCTACCATCACCTCAGCCTCCCCATGGCCATCTAGGCCACCCCTACTATCACCCCAACTACCTCATGGCCATCTAGGCCACCCCTTCCACCACCCTGACTACCTTGTGGCCATCTAGGCCACCCCTACTACCACCCTGACTGCTCCATGGCAATCTACACCACCCCTACTACCACCTAGGATGTCCCGGGGCCATCTAGACCACACCTACTACCACCTTGACTACCTTGTGGCCATCTAGGGCCACCCCTACCACCACCATGACTGCTCCACAGCCATCTAGACCACCCCTACTTCCACCCTGACTGCTCCATGGCCGTCTAGGCCACCCCTACGTCCACCCTACCCACCTCTTGGCCACCCTATGGCCATCTAGGCCACCCCCACCACCACCCTGACTGCCCCGTGGCCATCTAGGCCACCCCCCACCTGTATCACCATCTTGCCTCACTCACAGTAGACCTCAAGGAGAGTTGGGGGGGAATCAGCCGTCCCTATGACATTGGTGGCCTGACAGCGGTAGGAGCCACCGTCCACTTCCCGGACTGGCCACAGACGGAGCTGGGCTGAGCTGTGAGGCAGGATCTGGCCCTCCAGGCTCCAGGCATAGGTGCGGGACGGGGGGTTGGCAGAGTCACGGCATTTCAGCGTCACTTCCCAGCCCTCATGGACAGGGGATGTTACCTCCACCCGCACATCCCGCGGGGCATCTAGGGACAGCCATATTGGTTGGGGGCAGTGGTAGGATAGCCACGCCCACATGGACAGAAAGGGGAGGAGCGAAGGGGAATTGTCAGGTGGCTCCTGGGACAAGGGGAGGTGAGATGGGCAGGTGTCTTGGAAGGGGTGAAGCCAGCAATGATGGGCAGCGGGACCCCAAAGGATGGGGCTAGAGATGACAGAGCTTCCTCAAGGGGTGGGGCTATGGATGATTGACAGGTTGGTCAAGGCGTGGGTCTAGGGGTCATTGACAGCTGTTGTCCCCCCCCCCCATACAATCACCAACACCCCCTCCCATGCCACCACCTTGTCCTACTCACAGTAGACCTCGAGGACGGTGGGATGGGACTCAATCGTCCCCACAATGTTGGTGGCATGGCAGTGGTAGGCACCGCCATCGTGGACCTGGACTGACGGCAGGAGGACCTTGTCCATTCTGGAGGGCAGCATCAGGCCATTCAGGCTCCAGGAATAGGCGAAGGATGGGGGGTTGGCAGAGTCGTGGCAGCTCAGCGTCACCTGCCAGCCCTCGTGCACTGGGGATGTCGGCATCACCTCCACCCGTACATCCCGCGGAGCATCTGGTGGGACCAGTACGGACCAGTATGGAGCAGTACAAGCCCTATGTGCACCCCCAGAACCCTACAGACACCCCCAGAAACCTCCAGAATCCCTCCAGAACACCCTGGAGGGTCCCCACGGGACCTTTGAGGGATCCCCTCAGCCCCCTGTTGATCCCCAGAACATTCATCCCAGGGACCTCTCTTGGCCCACAAAGAGCACATAGAAACACATATCACCACCGACCCCCCCCCCCTCCCCCCCCCCCCCATAGCCACCCCAGGACCCCCTAGGGATGCACATACGCACACACACCCCCCCAAGTCTCACAGTGGACCTGGAGCTGGCGGGTTGTCTGGGCCACAGTCTTCCCATCAGCCCCCCGCAGGAGGCAGCTGAGGTTGGACTTGTCATGGTACCACGTGGGGTTGAAGTCCAAGCTGATGCCAGTGGCCGGGGGGAACATAGTGAGGTCTGGAGGGGTCCAGGGTTGCACTTTTGCCCCTGCCACTCTGGAGGCTGGCCCATCCCAGGCAAGGGCGACAGTGTCCTCAGGGCAGGCAGGGGGCACCCAGCACCCCAGGGTGGTTATGTGCCCTTCGGTGAGGTGTTGCGGGTCTGGCCAGAGGCGGGGAGCAGGGGGAGCATCTGCAAGAGGCACCAGTGTAGGGTTGGTTGTAACAATGGGGGCAGAGCGGGGGGCAGAGCGGGCAGCCAGGTCCCTACCAGTGACGTTGAGGACAACTTTGTGGAACCAGCGCAGGTAACGGTTGGGGCGGGTGCCGTTGGCCTCCAGCCGCAGCCCGTATTCACCGGCATCTTCCGCTCGGACATGGGACAGGACCAGGCTGCAGTCCCCCTCCCCAGAGGCGGTGTCGGCAGTGGGAGCATGGGGCGACACCGCGACCCCAATCCTGGCCCTGGAGCTGGTGGCACCGGTGCCGGTGCTCACCAGCAGCCCCCCAAGGTAGTCGCGGCGGCCGTGGTCATAGACAGGCTTCTGCAGCCAGCGCAGGGCGGGCAGGCGGGTGCCGGGTCCCGCCTGGCACAAGTTGTAGCGGCAGGGGATGAGGACGCAGGAGCCCAGCCCAGCCACCACCTCCTCCGGGCCCGTCACCAGCTTCGGGCAGACGGCTGGGGCAGCACCTGCCAAGGGCAGCAGGGACCCCGGAGCTGGCACCCCGCCCGCGGCACTGCCAGGTGGGGACCCTGTCCACCAGGGTCCCCCGGAGCAGTGTGGAGCCCCCCTGTCCATCTCCCCTAGGACCCGCCTCCATTTTCGGGGCCCCACTTCCCCACCAAATGCCCCCATGCCCCCCTCAGTTCCTACCTGGGATGAGGAAGAAGAGGCAGATGAAGAACCGCATGGCTGGGGAGACCAAAGCTGCTGCAGGGTTGGGGAGACCCAGGAGTTTGGGGGACCCAGGCATTTGGGGTGCCCAGTGTCTGCGTTTGGCCCCATCCCCACTCCCCGCCCCTTTGGGGCACTGGGGGGGCCCAAGCGTCCGGGTGCCAACGTCCTCCCCCGCTCAAAGGCAGCCGAGCCCACTTCCTTCCCCCTTCTCCAGGGGGCTCGGTTGCTGTCGGGGCTTCCCCGTACACACGTGGCTCTAAAGGGAAGGGAGAGGTCTGGGGGCCACCCCCCAGACCCCCCAACCCCAGGGGTCCCAGGGTTCTGGGGGCCACCCCATAGACCCCCCCCAGCCCAAGGGGTCCTGGGGGCCACCCCACAGACACCCCCCCCAGCCCCAAGGGGACCCAGGGGTCTGGGTGTCACTGGAACCACCTCACAGGCTCCCCTGGTGCCACCCCATAGGCCCCTACCCCAAGTGCCACCCCATAGGCCCCCTGCCCAAAGGGGTCTCCGTGACCCCCACAGCCTCCTGCCATTAACATCCCCCCCACCTCGCCTTGCAAGGCCTGCTGGGAGCCCAGCTGCTGGGGTTCCCTGGGGAGCCAAGCAGGGCAGCATGGGAGCCCAGATGCTCTCAGTTCCCTTGGGGGGAAGCATGGGGGCAGAGAGGGGCATGACGGGAGCCCAGTCCCCCAGGGGCACTTCAGGGGGGTACACCCACACCACCTGGGTCCCCAAAAACCTCTCCAGGACCCCTAAATGCCCCCCACTGCCCCCCTCCCAGAGGCACCAGGAGGAGGCTGATAAGCTATCAGTAATTAACCATTAACAAGCGACAGGTAGGACCCAGCATCCGTCCCTCCCCAGGCTGATAAGAAAGCAACTGATAAGGGGGGGGGGGGGAGGGCAGGAGCACCAAGGGCACTCTGAGGGCATCTGGGCTCGGGGGGGGACCCTGGTGTCTGGGAGCCCACCCTGCTGCCCCCCCCCCAAGGGACCCAGGTGTCCCCCAGTGTCCCCCACAAACCCCAGCTTCCTGCTGCCCCTCACCCCAATCCCAACACCAAGGGGACCCCAACCCTAATTTCCAGGGGACCCAGGCTCCCTGCTCCTCAGTGAGGCAGCCCCACATCCCTCTGCCCCCAGGGGATTCAGGGAGGAGCCCCTCAGCGAGCACGGGGGGACCCAGGCATCCTGGCCCCTGCCCCCGCCATCCCTCCAAGGGGACCCGGGCACCCAATGCCCCCCCGCTGCAGGAGGGACTCAGGGCGAGGTCACCTTGGGGCGGTTCCCGGGGCTATAAGGGGAGGTCGGGAGCAGACTGGGAGCCACTGGGAGTTGCTGGGAGCTACCAGGAGCCGCCATGGGGAAGGAGGTGAGGGCTGGGGGCACAGGAGACATGGGTAAATGGAGATGGAGATGGAGATGGAGCTAGAGATGGAGATGGGCCGTGGGCCGGAAATGGGCCATGAGAGGGAAGAACGGATGGACAGAGGGCCAGGTGGACAGAGGGACAGACAGCAGGACACCTGGAGGGAGAGGAGGAGGCAAGAGATGAGGGGAGAGATGGCAGTGGGATGCTGTAGGGATGGAGGGACCACCCCCAACCCCAGCCAACCCTCTGACCCCCAATTCCTGACCCCCAGGAGAGCTACGAGCTGGGGCCTCGGGGCCCGGCCCCCCCCAAAGCACCAAAGGGCCGCGGCCGCCGCAAGCAGGAGCAGCTGGAGGACATGAAGAAGGAGATGGATGTGGTATGGGGCACTGGGAGGGAATGGGTACCAGTGGGGGACAATGGTAAGGGACTGGGGAGGGTCAGTGGAGGGCACTGGGAGGTCAACTGGTGGGACTGGGAGGTCAACAAAGGTTATTGGGTCACTGGGAGGGACTGGGAGGGGTCAATGGAGAGGACTGGGTCAAGGGTCAAGAGGGGACTGGGCAGGTCCATAGGGCACTGGTAGAGTCACTGGGCAATACTGGGGGACACCGGAGGACGCGGAGTCCAGGGGTCAGCGCTGAGGCTGGTGCCCCCAGGATGACCACAAGCTCGAACTGCCCGACCTGGAGGCCAAGTACAGCACCAGCATCACCAAGGTGGGCAGCCCCCGATCTATGACCCGTGCCGACCCTAACAACCCCATTAACCCACCTGTCATGTTGACCCCAATCAGCCTCATTGACCCTGCTGACCCCACAACCCTTCAACCCCATTGATCAACCCCATGACCCTCATGAGCCCTGTTGACTCCACCAACCCTACAACCCTTCAACCCCATTGATCAACCCCGTTGACCACAACAACCCCGTTGACCCCACCAACCCCACAACCCTTAAACCCCACAACCCCCATGGTCCCTGTTGACCTCACAACCATGCTGACCCCCGCAGGGCCTGGTGGGGGCGGTGGCGGCTGAGCGGCTGCTGCGGGATGGCCCCAACGAGCTGCGCCCCCCCCGGGGGACCCCTGAGTGCGTCAAGTTTGGGCGGCAGCTGGCTGGGGGGCTCCAGTGCCTGATGTGGGTGGCAGCGGCCATTTGCCTCATCGCCTACGGCGTGCAGGAGGGGCAGGGCGATCGCGGCAGCGCCGACAACGTAGGCCTGGGGTGGATAGCTGGGGGGGGTGGTGGCACCTGGTGGGGGGACACCCGGAAGCCAGGGGTCTTTGGGAGAGGGGAACGTGGGTGGCTCCAGGGAGTCCCCAAGTTCCTGGGACCTTCTGGGGGGTACCTGGATGCCTGGGTCCCTTGTGGTGCTGGAGGTGGGGGACACCAGGGACCCTTTGTGGGGGAGAGTATGGGTGCCTGGGGCCCTCCGGAGGTGTGAGGACACCTGGGACCCTTTGGGGAGTTGGGGCACATTGAGGGCAGACAGATACCTGGGTCCGTCTTGGCCAGGGAGATGCCCCCACCCCCTTGGTGGGGATACCTGGACACCTGCGTCCTCACCACCTCTATGGGATGGGTTTTGGGAGGGGGATCCCACTGTGGGAGCTGTCCTGTGGCCTGATCCTCTCTCCCTTACCCCCCCAGCTTTACCTCGCCATCGCCCTCATTGCTGTTGTCGTTGTCACTGGCTGCTTTGGCTACTACCAGGAGTTCAAGAGCACCAACATCATTGCCAGCTTCAAGAACCTCGTTCCCCAGGTGAGGGGGGTGTACCCAGGACCTGGGACCCTGAGGCATGCAATGGGACCCTGTCCCTCATCCCACAGGGTCCCTGTGTCACCTGCAGCAAGCCACAGTGATCCGGGAAGGGGACAAGCTGCAGATCAATGCCAACGAGCTGGTGGTTGGGGACCTGGTGGAGATCAAAGGCGGGGACCGAGTGCCTGCAGACATCCGCATCATCTCAGCCCAGGGCTGCAAGGTGGGCCCGGGCACATGGGTCAGCTGGAGGGGAAATGGGCACCAGGATGCCTGGGTACCCTGGGCTGAGCCATGTCCCCCCCCTTCCCAGGTGGACAACTCGTCGCTGACGGGGGAGTCTGAGCCGCAGACGCGGTCACCCGAGTGCACCCATGACTCG
Source organism: Cygnus atratus (assembly GCF_013377495.2). Classification (NCBI taxonomy): domain Eukaryota; kingdom Metazoa; phylum Chordata; class Aves; order Anseriformes; family Anatidae; genus Cygnus; species Cygnus atratus. Next base: position 26,478 of record NW_026109755.1, read on the forward strand.
CCCCTGGAGACCCGCAACATCGCCTTCTTCTCCACCATGTGCCTGGAAGGTGGGCCAGATGTCACCCAGGCACCTCACGTCCCACCTGGTCCCCATCCTGACACCTGGCTTCCCCTGCAGGGACCGCCACGGGGCTGGTGATCAACACGGGTGACCGGACCATCATTGGGCGCATCGCCAGCCTGGCCTCGGGTGTGGAAAACGAGAAGACGCCCATCGCCATCGAGATCGAGCACTTCGTTGACATCATCGCCGGCCTCGCCATCTTCTTCGGCGCCACCTTCTTTGTGGTGGCCATGGTCATCGGATACCCCTTCCTCCGTGCCATGGTCTTCTTCATGGCCATCGTCGTGGCCTATGTCCCCGAGGGGCTGCTGGCCACTGTCACAGTATGGCTTGGGACATTGTGGGAAGGGCTATAGCGCAGCCTGGGCTGTGGGTGGGTCCCATGGGTGCTACAGGGGACTGGGACTCCCCATGGGTCCTTGGACATCCCATGAGACCCAGGAAGTCCCCATGGGTCCATCACAAAATGTGGGTGCCATATGGGCCCAAGGGGTTTATGTGGGTCTGTGGGTATCAAGTGCCCTTCAGGAGGTCCCTGTGGCTCCAAGGCCACTGCAGGAGCTCCAGAAGGTCCCAAGGATCACACGGGGGCTCGAGCACCTCCAGGGTTCCCCAGAGCCCTGACAGGGTGCCCCTGCACCAGGTTTGCCTCTCACTGACGGCAAAGCGGCTGGCACGGAAGAACTGCGTGGTGAAGAACCTGGAGGCGGTGGAGACGCTGGGCTCCACCTCGGTGATCTGCTCTGACAAGACCGGGACCCTCACCCAGAACCGCATGACGGTGGCACACCTCTGGTTCGACAACCAGATCCACACGGCTGACACCACTGAGGACCAGTCGGGTGAGTCGGGCGCCCACCTCCCCTCCGTTGACTTCTGTGGGGACCCCACGGTGACCCACGTCCCCTCCACCAGGTCAGAGCTTCGACCAGTCATCGGAGACGTGGACGCTGCTGAGCCGCGTCGTCACCCTCTGTAACAGGGCCCAGTTCAAGTCTGGCCAGGAGAACGTCCCCGTGGCTAAGGTGGGGCCATGGTGGGGCCATGGAGGGGCCATGGTGGGGCCATGGTGGGCTTAGTGGGTCCTATGGGCCGGGAACCCCGTAGAGGACCCCACCAAGCCCCGCTCCCGCAGCGCGAGGTCATCGGCGACGCCTCGGAGACGGCGCTGCTGAAATTCGCTGAGGTGACGGTAGGGACGGTGTCGGAGGCACGGGGACGCTTCCCCAAGGTGGCCGAGCTGCCCTTCAACTCCACCAACAAGTTCCAGGTGGGGATCCGGGGCACCAAGGAGGGGGGAGGACAACCTGGGGCGCTAGTCAGGGTGTGGGTCGAGGTGACCAGGAGAGGACCCTTGCAGCTCTCAGTGCACGCGGCGGGGGACCGCCAGCTGCTGGTGCTGAAGGGGGCCCCCGAGCGGGTGCTGGAGCGCTGCAGCACCGTCATGATCAAGGGGCAGGAGCTGCCGCTCGACGCCCAGTGGCGGGAGGCCTTCGAGGGGGCCTACGCCGACCTGGGGGGCCGCGGGGAGCGTGTCCTGGGTGAGTGGCACCGGGGGGATGTGGGGGACACAGGGGGGCATGGCGGGGTGTGGGGATATGGGGGACATTGTGGGGTATGGGGGGAATTGGGGACATGGGGAGGAATGGGGGGACATGGGGGAATGGTGGACATAATAGGACTGAGAGAGGAAATAGGGACATGGGGGAACACGGGGACAAGGGGGGACATGTGGACATAGTGGGACATGGAGGGAATGGGGGACATAATAGGACTGGGGGGGAAACAGGGACATGGGGGACATAGTGGGACTCGGAGGGGGAGTAGGGACGTAGGGAGACATGGGGACATAAGGGGACAGGGAGGTAATGGGGGACATAATAGGACTGGGAGGGGGAAATAGGGACATGGGGGGGAAATGGGTCGTGCTCCAATGTCTCCCTGTCTCTGCCATGTCTCTGCCGTGTCCCCAGGGTTCTGCGCGCGCTGGCTGCCCGCAGGGACGGTGGCAGCAGGGACAGACCCCGAGGCGCTGCCCGAGGTGGCCGTGGGCCTCTGCTTCGCCGGGCTGGTGGCCATGATCGACCCCCCGCGGGCCACCGTGCCCCGCGCCGTGCTCAAGTGCCGCACGGCTGGCATCAGGGTGGGACACGGGGACAGCAGGGACGGGAAGGGAATGGAGGGGATGGGGAGGGAAATGAGGACAGGGGAGGACACAGGGGGGACATGGGGGGACATGGAGGGGATGGGGAGGGACATGGAGGAGACGTGGGGGGACACGGAAGGGACATGGGGATGGGGACGAGCGAGGAGAAAAAGGGAGGGGGGACACAGGGGACGTGGGGGACATGGGGACAGGGATGTGAGGGCACAGCAGGACCACACCAGCGTCCCCCTTGTCCCCCCAGGTGATCATGGTGACCGGTGACCACCCAATCACGGCCAAGGCCATCGCTGCTGCTGTCGGCATCATCTCGGAGGGCAGCGAGACCCCCGAGGACGTGGCGGCGCGGCTGCGGGTGCCCCTGGAGCAGGTGGACCCCAGGTGGGACCCGACGTCCCCAGGGTTGGGGGGGGTGACGGGGGGGCACCCAGACCGGGGGACCCACTGTCCGGTGTCCCCAGGCAGGCGCGGGCACGAGTGGTGACGGGGGCCGAGCTGGCTGGCATGGCCCCGGGCGTCCTCGAGGGGATCCTGCGCGCCCACCCGGAGATGGTCTTTGCCCGGACATCACCGCAGCAGAAGCTTGTCATCGTGGAGAGCTGCCAGCGGCTGGTGGGGACATGGGGGGGCACTGTGGACATGGGGGAACACCAGGGAATAGGGGGACACTGAGGACACAGGGACAACTCGAAGGCTTTGGGGGATCTGGGGACGTTGGGTGGGTTTGGGGGCACTGGGAGGACATTGGGTGCGTCCCAGCACCCCCCTGGCTGGTGTCCCCAAGTCCGTGTCCCCAGGGCGCCATCGTGGCGGTGACGGGGGACGGGGTGAACGACTCCCCAGCGCTGAAGCGCGCCGACATCGGGGTGGCCATGGGCATCGCCGGCTCCGACGCCGCCAAGAACGCGGCCGACATGATCCTGCTGGATGACAACTTCGCCTCCATTGTCACCGGCGTGGAGCAAGGTGGGACACGGGGAGGAGGACACAAAAATCGGGGGGGGGATGACGGACTTTGAGCTGACCCCGCCACCCCCCCCCCAAAGGCCGCCTGATCTTTGACAACCTGAAGAAGTCCATCGCCTACACGCTGACCAAGAACATCCCCGAGCTGACGCCCTACCTCATCTACATCACAGCCAGCGTGCCGCTGCCGCTGGGCTGCATCACCATCCTCTTCATCGAGCTCTGCACCGACATCGTGAGTGCCCATGTCCCCGGCGTCCCTGCCACCCGGTGTCCCCGACACCCGCCCACCGATGTCCCCAATGTCCCCGCAGTTCCCCTCGGTGTCCCTGGCCTACGAGCGCGCCGAGAGTGACATCATGCACTTGAAGCCGCGCAACCCCCGGCGCGACCGCCTGGTGAACGAGCCCCTGGCTGCCTACTCCTACTTCCAGATTGGTGAGGGGGGGGTCCCCGAGCTGGCAGGGGAGCGGCCCAGACCCCCCCGGAGGTAGGGGGGTGGTGTGGGGGGACACAGACAGCATGCCCGCCATCCCTGCAGGCGCCATCCAGTCATTCGCCGGCTTCACCGACTACTTCGTGGCCATGGCGCAGGAGGGCTGGTGGCCGCTGCTCTGCCTGGGACTGCGCCCGCGCTGGGAGGACACGCACGAGCAGGAGCTGCAGGACAGCTACGGGCAGCAGTGGGTGAGTGCGGCCCCCATATGGCCCTATACAGCCCCACATGTCCTCATATGGCCCCTATACAGCCCCCTATGGCCACATATGGCCCCTAAATGCCCCCACATGGCCCCTATAGGGCCCCATACAGCCCCACGTCCTCATATGACCCCTATACAGCCCCATATAGCCCTATATGCCCCCACATGGACCCCATATGGCCCCTATATGGCCCCATACAGCCCCACGTCCTCATATGACCCCTATACAGCCCCATATAGCCCTATATGCCCCCACATGGACCCCATATGGCCCCTATATGGCC
>NW_026109756.1:0-30640 GCF_013377495.2 Cygnus atratus
CCCAGCCTCGGCCAATCAGCTGCGGTGAGCCTTCTGCTGGCACCGCCCCTTATGCAAATATGCTCGACACCCCCTCCCTTCCCAGCGGCCAATCAGCTTCTGGAAAGCTGCTGTATGCAAATGAGCGTGGGGACTGTGGGAACCAATCAGGAGGCAGCACAGGCTGCAGGGGGAGGGGGTTTTTATGCAAATGAGGCCGCCCACGAGCCAATCGCGTGAGGGCGGGCTGTGGTGCAGGGGCAGGCTGTATGCAAATGAGCCCCCGTCACATGGGATGGGTTATGCAAATGAGCTGGGCAGGTCGATGGGAGGTGACAGGGCGGGGCTTCTTTATGCAAATAACCGGGGGCAGGCAGCCAATCAGAAGCGGCGCCCGCGGGGGGAAGGATCAGGCCATGCAGATGACTCACGGCCCTCAGCCAATCAGAGCGCCCAGCGGTGCCGGCGCTGCTCCGGGTGGGGGGGGGGGGGGGGGGGGCAGCCAATGGCATTTGCCACGTGGGGCCGTATGCAAATGAGGGGGGGGCATTGGGGTGTCCCCAATGTCCCCAATGTCCCCTATATCCCCCCAACCCTATATCCCCCTGCCCCTATATCCCCCTGCCCCTATACGCCCCCGACCCTATACCCCCCCAACCCTATATCCCCCCAACCCTATACCCCCCTGCCCCTATATCCCCCTGCCCCTATATCCCCTGACCCTATACCCCCCCGACCCTATACCCCCCGACCCTATACCCCCCTGCCCCTATATCCCCCTGCCCCTATATCCCCCGACCCTATATCCCCTGACCCTATACCCCCCCGACCCTATACCCCCCCGACCCTATACCCCCCCAACCCTATATCCCCCCGACCCTATACCCCCCTGCCCCTATATCCCCCTGCCCCTATATCCCCCGACCCTATATCCCCCGACCCTATATCCCCCGACCCTATATCCCCCGACCCTATACCCCCCCGACCCTATACCCCCCCGACCCTATACCCCCCCGACCCTATACCCCCCCGACCCTATATCCCCGCCCCGCAGGCGAAGGACAGTGACGATGAGGAGGAAGTCGTCCACGTCGACCGCGACCACTTCATGGATGAGTTCTTCGAGCAGGTCGGGGCCCCCGCGCCCCTTATAGAGACCCTATAGGGACCCTAGGGGCTCCCCCTCACCCTATAGCACCCCCCTGCACCCTATAGATTCCCCCACACCCTATAGGTTCCCCTCACCCTATAGGTTCCCCCATACCCTATGCCGCTCCAAACCCTATAGCCTGACCCCACTTCTGTAGGTACCCTATAGGGACTTCCAGATCCTATAGGGCCCCCCCACACCCTATAGGGCCCCACGCAGAACTTATAGCCCCCTCCCAGATCTTAAATGTCCCCCCTGATCCTATAGGTCCCCCCCAGGCCCTATACAGGACCTAGAACCATGCCAGGCCCTGTGTGACTCCTCCAAGCCCTATATAGACCCTATAGAGCCCCCTTGTCTGCTATAGGGGCAACCCACAGACTTCATAGGTCCCAGCCCTATATAGGGCACCCCAACAGCATATGTGCCCTATATGTGCCCTATACATCCCCATTCCTCTTCTCATGTCTCTGTTACGTCCCTGTATGTCCCTGCCACCTCCCCATATGTTCCCGTACTTGTTCCCATCGCCCCTATATGTGTCCCTATACATCCCCATCCATGTCCCCACATCCTTCTGCACCCCTATACGTCCCCGTCTCCCTCATACCTGTCCCTATATGTCCCCATCCATGTCTCCACATTCTCCCGTGTCACCAAACTTGTCCCTATTTCCCCTATACGTGTCCCCATATGTCCCCATACATGTCCCCATGTCCTCCCGTGTCCCCATACTTGTCCCCATTTCCCCTATATGTCCCCATCTCCCCTATACATGTCCTATATGTCCCCATCCATGTCCCCACATCCTCCCATGTCCCCATACTTGTCCCCATTTCCCCTATATGTCCCCATCTCCCCTATACATGTCCTATATGTCCCCATCCATGTCCCCACATCCTCCCATGTCCCCATATGTGTCCCCATCTCCCCTATAACTGTTCCTATATGTCCCCATCCATGTACTCATGCCCTCCCATGTCCCCATACGTCCCCATCCATCTCCCCACATCCTCCTGTGTCCCCATACATCCCCATCTCCCCTATATGTGTCCCCATATATTCCCATCATGTCCCCACATCTGTCCCCATCTCCTCCCTCTCCCCATCTCCTCCCTGTCCCCATACGTCCCTATACCCGTGTTCCCCCATGTCCCCTATATCCCCCCATGTCCCCTATATCCCCCCATGTCCCCTACATCCCCCCCGTGCCCTATAGGTGGAGGAGATCCGGGGCTGCATCGAGAAGCTGTCGGAGGACGTGGAGCAGGTGAAGAAGCAGCACAGCGCCATCCTGGCCGCCCCCAACCCTGACGAGAGTGAGCGGGGACATTGGGGACATTGGGGACATCGAGGACATTGGGGTCGTTGGGGACATCGGGGACATCGAGGGTGTTGGGGACATCAGGGACGTTGGGGACATTGGGGACATCGGGCACGTTGGGGACATTGGGGACGTTGGGGACATCGGGGACATTTGGGTCATCGGGCACGCTGGGGACATTGGGGACACTGGGGACATCGGGGACGTTGGGATATTGGGGGCACTGGGGACATTGGGGACGTCGGGGACGTTGGGGACGTTGGGGGACACTGCGGTCACCATGGGGTTGGGGTCACCATGGGTTGGGGTCACCAGGGGGTTGGGGTCACCTTGGGATGGGGTCATCATGGGCTGGGGACACCATGGGGTTGGGGACACCATGGGGTTGGGGTCACTATGGGGTTGGGGGTCACCTTGGGGTTGGGGTCATCATGGGTTGGGGTCACCATGGGGGTTGGGGTCACCTTGGGATGGGGTCATCATGGGTTGGGGTCACCATGGGGTTGGGGACACCATGGGGTTGGGGTCACTATGGGGTTGGGGGTCACCTTGGGGTTGGGGTCACCATGGGGGTTGGGGTCACCTTGGGATGGGGTCATCATGGGTTGGGGTCACCATGGGGGTTGGGGTCACCTTGGGATGGGGTCACCGGGATCGGGGTGACACGGGGGTGGTGGCACCGTGGAGGTGACGCGTCCCTGCCCCTCCCAGAGACAAAGCAGGAGCTGGAGGACCTCACGGCCGACATCAAGAAGACGGCCAACAAAGTGCGCTCCAAGTTGAAAGGTGACCTGGCGGCGGCCATCTTGGGGTGGTCTTCTTGGGGTGATCTCCGTGATGGTGGTGGTCTTGGGGATGTCCTTCATGATGGTGGTCTTCTTGGAGATGTTCTTCATGATGGTCTTGGCCTTCTTGGGGTGGCCATCTTGGGGTGATCGGCACGATGGCGGTGGTCTTCTTGGGGTGATCTCCAAGATGGCAGTGGTCTTCTTGGGGTGATCAGCATGAGGGCGGTGGTCTTGGGGATGTCCTTCCTGATGGTCTTGGCCTTCTTGGGGTGGCCATTTTGGGGTGATCTCCATGATGGTGGTGGCCTTCTCGAGGTGTTGAGGTGGCCATCTTGGGGGTGTCTTGCCTGATGGGGGGCGGCCATCTTGTCCAGGAACGCCATCTTGTCTGCAACCCCGCCTGCCTCTTGGTGTGGTGGCTGGGTGGGAAGGGGGAAGGGGGGCGGCAAACACCCCCCCCCCCAGGGTGAGGACAGCGGTGGGGGAAGAGGTCACAACTGCCCCCTCCTGCAGCCATCGAGCAGAGCATCGAGCAGGAGGAAGGCCTGAACCGCTCCTCGGCCGACCTACGCATCCGGAAAACGCAGGTATCCTTCCTCCCCCACCACCCCTCTCCTTCCTCCTCCTCCTTCTTCCCCCTCCTCCTCCTCCTCCTCCTCGGTGGAAGTCCCTCACCCCACACCATGCCCCTCCCCACGTCCCCAGCACTCGACGCTGTCCCGCAAGTTCGTGGAGGTGATGACGGAGTACAACGCCACCCAGTCCAAGTACCGCGACCGGTGCAAGGACAGGATCCAGAGGCAGCTGGAGATCAGTAGGTCACAGGAGAACTGGGGGGGGGGGGGGGGATGTGTTGGGGTTTGGGGGAGCAGGACCCCAACATCTCCTCCATCTCCCCGCAGCCGGCCGGACCACCACCAATGAGGAGCTGGAGGACATGCTGGAGAGCGGGAAGTTGGCCATCTTCACCGATGACGTATGTAGAGACCCGTTGGGTCATCCAGAACCCGTTGGGTCATCCAGAACCCGTTGGGTCACCTAGAAACCAATGAGATGCCCCTAAAAATCCAGTGGGTCACCCAGAACCCAACTAGATTGCTCCAAACCCCATGAAATCACCCAGAACCCAGTGAGATATCCCAAAATCCATTGGGTCACCTAGAACCCGATGAAATGCCCCAAATCTTTGTGTGACCAAGGAACTAGGAGGTCACCTCTGACTTGTTGAGGTCTCTGGAGCCTGAGGAGCTCCATCCTGTGCTCTCACCCCGTCTCTCTTCTCTCCTGCCAGATCAAAATGGACTCGCAGATGACCAAACAAGCCCTGAACGAGATCGAGACGCGACACAACGAGATCATCAAGCTGGAAACGAGCATCCGGGAGCTGCACGACATGTTCGTGGACATGGCGATGCTGGTGGAGAGCCAGGTACAGGGGAGGGGGCAGAGGCGGGGGCTTGAACCCACTCACGTGTCTCATCTAGACACCATCAAAAGGTCCCAAGCCCACCAAGGGTCATCCGAAACCCACCAGAAGCCATAGATTGGGTTCATTGGCTCGTCTAGATGCCATCGAAACCTCTTGAGCCCACCAAGATCCTGTTGGGTCATCTAGGACCCACCAAAAGCTGTATCTAGGGCTCATTGGCTCATCCAGACACCATCAAAAGGTCTCAAGACCACCAAGGGTCATCTAGAACCCGTTCAAATCTCTCGATGACCACCAAGGGTAATCTAGAACCCGGTCTGATGGTTCATCTAGACATCATCAAAAGCTTTTAAGCCCACCAACAGCCCGTTGGGTCATCAAGAACCCACCATAAGATGCTCTTGAGCCCACCAAGACCCAGTTGAGACACCTAGAACCAACTGAACCTCGTAGAACCCCGCTCATTGGCTCACCTAGACACCATTAAAGGTCTCAAGCCCACCAAGGGTCATCTAGAACCCATTAAAAACAAGGTTTGATGGTTCATCTAGACGTCACCAAAAGCTTTTAAGCCCACCAACGGCCCATTGGGTCATTAAGAACCCACCATAAGTAGCTCTTGAGCCCAACAAGACCCAGCTGAACCACCTAGAACCTCCTAGAACCCCACTGCCAGGATGCCAGTGTCTCCCCTTTTGGCTGTCGCCCTCCTCGGGGGGGGGTCTCACAGGGTGGTTCTGGCTCTCAGGGCGAGATGATCGACCGCATCGAGTACAATGTGGAGCACTCGGTCGACTACGTGGAACGGGCTGTGTCGGACACCAAAAAAGCCGTAAAGTACCAGAGCAAAGCCCGGAGGGTGAGTGCAGGGGCGGGAGGGGAGGTGGGGGGCCAAGGGGGTGGGGGGCCAAGGAGGTGGTGGGCCAAGAACCTGGACAACCAGGGGTCCTCAGCGTCGGGTCCTCTCCTGCTCCGTAACGCTCTTCTCTTCTCTCCTCCCCACGCTGCCCGGATGCCTTTTTTTTTTTTTTTTTTAAATAATGTTTTTGGGGTAACGTAGAAGAAAATTATGATCATAATTTGTTGCGTGGTGCTGGGGGTGGTCTTGGCCTCCTCCATCGGGGGCACGTTGGGCTTGTAGGGTCCCGGCGCGCCCCCCCCCCCCACCCCCCCCGCGGCAGTAATTAACGCTCCCTTCCTCCCTCCCCGGTAATGAGAATAACCACATTAAGCGAGACTTAAGAATAAATTAAGAGACAATTAATTGTTCATGCGAACGGACATAACAGCACGTGGTCCAATCACCCGCCGCCCTCCCGCCCTCCCCCCCGCACCGCGGGCCAGAGCGGCCCGGCCCGACCCGGGGCCGGTAAATCTAAGCGGTTCGTTGGCCTCCATCCATCCCACCATCCTGCTCCTCGGATGCCTGGGTCCTCCCCCCCCACTTCTTCTCGCCTCCTGCCCCCTCCCCCTCCACCGCCATCTCCCATCCATGCGCTGTGCTTGTGCCCCGCCCCCCCCCCCCCCCCCCCCAGGGCAGGGGTCCCAGCATGGGCTGGGGGGGGGGGACACGCCGGGTGCGGGGAGCCCGGGAATGTGCCCCGAGGGACAGGAGGTGGCCCTAGAGGGGGGCTACGAGGGGTCAAGGACGGGGGGTGGAGGTTGGGGTGGGCCTAGAGGGGGGGTCCTAGAGTTGGGGTGACCCTTGAGAGGGGTCACGGGTTGGGTTGACCTTAGGGGAGCAATTATGGAGGCAGCTGGCTTGGGTTGACCCCAGACAGGGGGGGTCATCGGTCAGGTTGACCCTAAAGACAGGTCATGGGGTCGGGTCAACCCTAAAGAGTCACGGCCCAGGTTGGGTTGACCCTAGGGAAGAATTCTGGGGACATCCAGGGTTGGTTGACCCCAGGTAGGGGTCATGGGGCATGTCGACCCTAAAAAGGGGTCATGGTTGACCATAGAGAGGGTCGATGGGCTGGGTTGACCCTAAAGAGCGGTCATCGGTTGGGTTGACCCTAAAGAGTCATGGCCCAGGTTGGGCTGACCCTAGAGAAGGATTTTGGGGGCAGCTGGCGTGGGTTGATCCCAAAGAGGGATCCCAGGAGGTTGGGTTTGAACCCGGTGAAGGGTCCTGGGCTGGGCCGAGTCAGCCTGGCCCCAGTGGGAGGCTGGTGGACGGGCCCTGGGGCTGGTTTGGGGTCGGGTTGACCTTAGGAAAGGTTGGGGGGGGCGGGGGGGGGGGGGGTTGGGTTGTCCCACCCCCGTGGGGGTGAGGGTGCCCCGGAGGTGGGTCGCATGGTGGGGGTCCGTGAGGGGGCAGGAGCGGCTCTAGCCCATTCCCAGCGCGCATCCGAGGCAACGCCATTACCTGCCTGACTAACCCACTAACTACTCATCCAACCAGCTAACCACCACCCATCCAGCCAGCCAACCAACCAGCTAACCACCCACCCAGACAGTTAAACAACCACCCACCCAACCAGCTAACCACCCAACCAGCTAACCACCCACCCAACCAGCTAACCACCCACCCAACCACCCAACCAGCTAGTTAACCAATCATCTAATGACCTACCCGTCCACCCAGTCAACTAACCACCCACCCACCCACCTAACCGCTCAGCCAACCAGCTAACTAGTCACTCAACCAGCTAACCAGTCGCCCATCCGAGCAGCTCAGCAACCAACCAGCTAACCACTGCCCACCCAGCCAGCTAATTAACCAGCTAATTAACCCAACTAACGAGCTAACTAACAACTCTCATCTAACCGCCATCCATCCAACCAGCTAACTGACCACTTAACTAACCCGTTAACCAGCCAGCCAACCAACTCATCGCCCAGCTGATCAGCTGACCGCCCAACTAATCAACCCATTGCTCAGCTAATTGACCCGTCGCGGAGCTAACGAACCAGCCAATCACCCGACTAACTACCTATCTGTCTCATCACCCACCCAACTAACCAACCAATCAGCTAACTACCCACCCACATGACTCATCACCTGCCCAACCAACCCACTGACTACCCAACCTACCAGCCAATCACCCGCTGACCCAACGGGCCAATCAGCCGCCCTCCCGGCTAACCAACCAAACGGCCAACTGCCCCTCCAAGCACCCGGCCAATCGTGACTCAGCCACCTCCCAGGCGCTCACCCACCAGCTCGAGCAGCCAATCAGCTGTCCTTGTGCCCCGGCACCCACCCAATGACTGCATGACCCACCCAACCACCCCAGTAATGACCCAACCACCCCGCTAACAACCCCATCACCCCGCTAATGACCCCATCACCCCGCTAACGACCCCACCACCCCGCTAATGACCCAACTACACCATCAACATCCCAACCACCCCATTAACGACCCAACGACCCCATTAACAACCCAACAACCCCATTAACGACCCAACGACCCCATTAACGACCCCGTGACCCCATTAACGACCCAACGACCCCATTAACGACCCAACGACCCCATTAACGACCCCATGACCCCATTAACGACCCCATGACCCCATTAACGACCCCATGACCCCATTAACGACCCAACAACCCCATTAACGACCCCATGACCCCATTAACAACCCAACAACCCCATTAACGACCCAACGACCCCATTAACAACCCAACAACCCCATTAATGACCCAACAACCCCATCAACGACCCCATGACCCCATTAACAACCCAGCGACCCCATTAACGACCCAACAACCCCATTAACGACCCAACAACCCCATCAACGACCCCATGACCCCATTAACGACCCAATGACCGCATTAACGACCCAACAACCCCATTAACAACCCAGCGACCCCATTAACGACCCAACAACCCCATTAACGACCCAACGACCCCATTAACGACCCAACGACCCCATTAACGACCCAGCGACCCCATTAACGACCCAACGACCCCATCAACGACCCAACGACCCCATCAACGACCCCATCAACGACCCAGCAACCCATTCAATGACCCCATGACCCCATCAACAACCCAACAACCCCATCAACGACCCCGTGACCTCATCAACGACCCCATTACCCCGTCAATGATCCTATCAATGACCCAATCAACCCCTTAATGACCCAATCGACCCCGTCATGACCCAATCAACCCCGTCATGACCCAACTTCACCTTCAATGACCCAACCACCCCATCAACGACCCCATCAAAGACCCAAATACCCCATCAACAACCCAACTACCCCATCAATGACCCCATCAATGACCCAACGACCCCATCAAGACCCAATCACCCCATCAAGACCCAATCACCCCATCAGCGACCCCATCAACGACCCAAATACCCCGTTAATGACCCAACTGCCCCATCAAAGACCCAACGGCCCCGTCACTGACCCAACTGCCCCCCCCAACGACCCCATCAATGACCCAACAACCCCATCGATGACCCAGCTGCCCCCCCAACGACCCAAATACCCCCCAAGACCCCATTAACAACCCAGCTACCCCCATCAACAACCCAACTAACCCCATCAAAGACCCAACCACCCCATCAACGACCCCACGACCCCATCAACGACCCCACCACCCCATCAACGACCCAGCCACGCCCCTCAACGACCCAACACCCCCTCCGCCCACCATCACTGACCCCCCCCCCCCCAAACACCCATCACTCACCCACCCCCCCCCCGGCCGAGGAACCACCCCGACTTAGATTTCCCGCCCCGCGGGAGCCGCCGCGGTGCTGCTGCGCCCCTGCGCTGCCCCCCCCTCCAACCCCGCGCCGCGGGGAGGGCTGGGGGGGGGGGGGGGCTGTGCTCCCCTGCCCCCCCCTCCTCCCCCCAAAGCCCCCCGGGTCCTGAGCTCTGTATCGTCCCCCCCCCCCTCGTGGTCTGTGATGTATTTGCTACGAAACCCATGCCACAAACGCACCTGCCTCTGCCTCCTTCCTTCCTCCTCCTCCTCCTCGGGATTTTGGTGGGGGGGGGGGGGGGGGGGGGCGACAAATATGGGTTGTTAGCAGTGTCTGAAGGGTCCCTATGGCTCCTATACAGTCCCCATAGCTTTCCCCAGCAGCCAGCGAGGCCCTATAGCTCTCCCAGTGTCCCTGCAGCTCCCTATAGCTCCTATATGGCTCCACATAGAAGGCAAGGGGTCCCTATAGCTCCCCTGAAGCCCCTACAGGTCCCCTAGTGCCCCTATAGCTCCCCTGGTGCCCCTATAGCTCCCCTGGCGCCCCATGGCTTCCTATAACTCCCAGAAGGCTCCCAGAGTGGCTATGGGGTTTCTATAGCTCCCCTGCCATTCCTACAGCTTCCTCCTATTCTCGGGGGGGGAGGGGGGGGTTCCCCCGTGCCCCCTATAGCTCCCATAGGTCCCTAGAACTGCCGTGGGGTCCCTACAAGCTTGTACAGCCCTTTACAGGATCCTATAGCCCTTTCACTGCTCTATGTGCTACCAAATGAATCTATATGAAGTCATACACATATATAATAGTTATATATACCCCTATACAGCTCCCTATAGCCCCATAAAGGACCCCAGCAGTCCATATGGTCTCCCATAGAGCCTATACATTACCACAGAGCCTGTACAGGTCCCTATAACCCCATACTGCCCCTATAGGCTCATACATTCTACGGTTCTGTAGAGTCCATATGTTCCCATACAGCCTACAGGTCTCCCTATAGCCCCATACAGCCCCACATAAGTCCGTAAGAGTCAATGATGGCCCCACAGAGCCCCGAAGCCCCCCCTGTAGCCCCTACAGGTCCCCCCGGGGCGCCGCAGGGGGCACGGGTGGCACAAAACCGGGGTGTCGTTTCCTTACAAAGTTTAATAGGGTGTGTGGGGGGGGGGGGGGGCGGGGGGGGGACCCGTCGTGCCCCCCCCCCCCCCCCCCCTTTAAGGCTCAGGGAGGTCGTCGGAGAGGAGCATGGGGGAGCCGAGCTGGAGGTCGCGCTGGAGGCTCTCGAGGGCAGCCGGGCTCAGGCGGTGGACCTCCAGCCAGTCGGCGAGGAGCGAGGCCGAGAGCGGCGCCGAATCGCCTTGGCTGCGAGGGGACATCGTCAGCGGGGTCCCCGGGGGGCCCGGGACACGCCCTACGGGGAGCCTTGGGTGCCACCGGGGAGAGGGGGGGGCGGTGGGGAAGGGGGTGTCCCAAGATGTTGGTCAACGGGGTGGAAGAGGGACGCCAGGACTCTTGGGTTCCTCGGTCAACGGGGTGGAGGAGGGACACCAGGACATTTGGGTTCCTTGGTCAATGGGGTGGAGGAGGGACACCAGGACCCTTGGGTTCCTCATCATCGGGACATTTGGGGCCACCAGGGAGAGGAAAGCAATGGGGAACGGGGTGCCCAACACGTTGGTCAACGGGATGGGATATGGGATGGAGTGGGGACACCAGGACACTTGGGTTCCTCATCACTGGGACATTTGGGTGACACCAAGAAGAGGGACGTGGTGGGGGACGGGGTGTCCCAACACGTTGGCCAACGGGATGGGATATGGGATGGAGTGGGGACACCAGGACATTTGGGTTCCTCATCATCGGGACGTTCGGGTGACACCACAAAACAATGGGGAATAGGGTGACGCTGGTCAACGGGATGACGTTGACCAAGACGTTGGTCAACGGGATGGAGTAGGGACATCGGGACCCTTGGGTTCCTCATCATCGGGACATTTGGGGCCACCAGGGAAGCAACGGGGAACGGGGTGCCCCAAGACGTTGGTCAACGGGATGGGAAATGGGATGGAGTAGGGACACCAAGACTCTTCGGTTCCTTGGTCAACGGGGTGGAGAAGGGCCACCAGGACCCTTGGGTCCCTCCCCACCAGGACACCCGGGTCCCCTCTCACCTGTCCTTGCTGTCCCCCACCATGTCCAACGATTGGCTCAGGAACTCCTCCAGGTCGAAGCCGACCCCGTAGCCGGCCCCGCTCCCCTTGGGGGTCACCGAGAAGACGGGGGGCAGCAGGTCCTCCACCTTGGTGGCGAGAAGACGACGCTCAGCACGGGGTCCAGACCCAAAGGTGGGGGGACCTTCTCACCCAGGGGACACCCGGCTCCCTCACCTGCGACTTGGAGAGCTGTTGGGTGACGGTGGCCACGTCGGGGTCCGTGGGGACGGGTCCGGGGGGAGGCTCGGACCACACCTCGGTGCCCGGCCACGTTTCGGGAGGTCCCCCGCAAGGTGGGGGACACGGGGCCGGCGCGGGCCGGGCCGGGGGTCGTGGTGGGGCCCCGTCCCTCATCTTGGTCCACCGCTCGAGGAGGTGGCGGTCGTCGTCGGTGAGGACGAGGCCCCGGAGGCCCTCGCCGCGGCCGCGGGGCTCGCGCCGCTCCCGCTCCCGCTGCTTCTTCTCGCGCTCCTTCGCCCGCTCCTGCCGCCGCCGCCGCTTCTCCTCGCGCTCCCGCTGCCGCTCCGCCGCCGTCACCGGCTTCCGGCCCTCCGGCGCCTCCGGGGCCGCGCACGGCGGTTCTGCGGGGATTGGAGGTGTCGGGGGGGACGAAGGAGGCCAGGTATGGGGCCAAAAACCCCATCCTAAAACCCAGAAGCTCAAGGATGGAGCCCCCAACCCCATCCTGAAACCCCGAGGCTCATAGATGGAGCCCCCAACCCCACCCCAGGACACAAAAACTCTAGGATGGAGCCCCCAGCTCCATCCCAGGACCCCGAAACTCAATAATGGAGTCCCCAACTCCATCCCAGGACCCAGAAACTCAAGGATGGAGCCCCCAACCCCATCCTAAAACCCAGAAACTCAAAGATGGAGCCACCAAACCCTATCCCAGGACCCCAAAGCTCAAGGATGGAGCCCCCAGCCCCATCACAGGACCCCAAAACTCAAGGATGGAGCCACCAAAACCCATCCCAGGACCCCGAAGCTCAAGGATGGAGGCCCCAACCCCATCCTAAAACCCAGGAATCCAAGGACGGAGCCCCCAGCCCCATCCCAGGACCCCGAAACTCACAGATGGAGCCCCCAACTCCATCCCAGGACCCAAAAACTCAAGGATGGAGCCACCAACCCCACCCACGACCCCAAAACTCAAGGATGGAGCTCCCAACTCACCCCCACCCAGCACCCAAGACCCGGAAGTCCCAGCACCCACCCACAGGCCCCAGGTGCTCCCCACCTTTGCTCTTGTTCCTCATGGCCGACTTGAGCAGGGCGGCCTTGAGGGCGGCCTTGGTGTCATCCGAGATGGCGCCGTCCCGCTTGGGGGGCGCGGGGGCCCCCGGCTCCGCCTTCACCCGGGGAGAGTCCATTGGGCAGTCGGGGGCAGGGGCGGGGCCAGGGCTCGGCATGTCCACGTCGGTGCAGGGCCAGGCCGGGCCAACCCCAGCTGCGGCGGCGTTGGGCACGTTGACGTTGGCGTTGGCCATGTTGGCATTGGCGTTGACCATGGCGGCGTTGGCGTTGACCATGGCGGCGTTGGCCATGGCGGCGTTGGCCCTGTTGACGCTGCTGTTGGCCATGGTGGCGTTGACGCTGGCCAAGCTGACGCCGGCCACGTTGACGTTGGCCATGGCGGCGTTGGCCACGCTGACGCCGGAGCTGCCCATGTTGACGTTGGCCATGCCAACGCTGGTCATCCCGACGCTGGCGTTGGCCACGCTGACGTTGGCCATGTTGACGTTGGGCACCACGTTGACGCCGACGCTGGCCGCGTTGACGCCACCCATGGGGGCGTTCACGTTGGCCACGGCGCCGTCGGCCGCGCCGCCGCCCACGCCGGTGCCGCCGGCCGCGTTTTCGGCCGGAGCGAAGGCGATTTGCCGCCGGATGCCGTCGCGGCGCTCGTGGAAATCGGCGATCTCGGCCACGATGGCTGCCTTGATCTCCTCCTTGGTCAGCACCCGGCGGTCAAAGGCGAAGTCGAAGGCGGGGACGCACTCGGGCTCGTCCTCGGGGTCGTGATATTTGGCCAAAAACGGGTGCCGCAGCGCCTCGGCCACCCCGACCCGCTCGCGGGGGTCGAAGCGCAGCATCCTCCCCAGCAGCGCCAACGCCGCCGGCTCGGCGTCGCCGAAGAGGCTCTCCCACGGCACCGCCGGGCGCGGGGGCAAGCTCTGCACGTAGGCCCGCACCCGCTCGGCGCCGATGGCGGCCATGACGGTGGCCGGCGGCGTCCCCAGCACGGCCATGATGAGCTGCAGCTGGTGCACGTAGTTCCTGCCGGGGAAGAGCTGCCGCCGGCCCAACATCTCGGCGAAGATGCAGCCCACCGACCACATGTCGATGGCGCGGGTGTAGCGGTGCAGCGAGAGGAGCAGCTCCGGCGCCCGGTACCACCGCGTGGCCACGTATTCGGTGAGGAAGGCCTTGGCGTGGCGCGGGTCGGCGCCGAGCCCCCGGGCCATGCCGAAATCGCCGATCTTCAGCTCGCAGTTCTCGTTCACCAGGAGGTTGCTGGGCTTCAGGTCGCGGTGGAGGACGTTGGCCGAGTGGATGTACTTGAGGCCCCGCAGGAGCTGGTAGAGGAAGTAGCGGACGTGCTCCAGCGTCAGCGGTTGAGACGAGTGGATGATCTGGTGCAGGTCGCTCTCCATCAGGTCCAGGACCACGTAGCTGCGAGAAGAAAGAGGGACCCGGGCGTCCGCGAGGGGCTGGGGATGTCCCCATGGGTGCCACCACCCCCCTACGGACCCAAGGGACCAGGTGGGCTCCATCCCATGGGTGCTGACCACCCAAGAAGACCCAGGAGGGGTTGGGGACGTCCCCATGGGTGCCACCACCGCCCTACGGACCCAAGGGACCAGGTGGGCTCCATCCCACGTGTGCTGACCACCCAAGAAGACCCAGGAGGGGTTGGGGACGTCCCCATGGGTGCCACCACCGCCCTACAGACCCAAGGGACCAGGTGGGCTCCATCCCACGTGTGCTGACCACCCAAGAAGACCCAGGAGGGGTCGGGGACGTCCCCATGGGTGCCACCACCCCCCTACAGACCCAAGGGACCAGGTGGGCTCCATCCCACGTGAGCTGAGACCACCCAAGAAGACCCAGGAGGGGTTGGGGACGTCCCCATGGGTGCCACCACCACCCTACGGACCCAAGGGACCAGGTGGGCTCCATCCCACGTGAGCTGAGACCCTCCAAAAAGACCCAGGAGGGGTTGGGGACGTCCCCATGGGTGCCACCACCGCCCTACGGACCCAAGGGACCAGGTGGGCTCCATCCCACGTGAGCTGAGACCACCCAAGAAGACCCAGGAGGGGTTGGGAACGTCCCCATGGGTGCCACCACCCCCCTACAGACCCAAGGGACCAGGTGGGCTCCATCCCACGTGAGCTGAGACCCTCCAAAAAGACCCAGGAGGGGTTGGGGACGTCCCCATGGGTGCCACCACCGCCCTACGGACCCAAGGGACCAGGTGGGCTCCATCCCATGGGTGCTGACCACCCAAGAAGACCCAGGAGGGGCTGGGGACGTCCCCACGGATTCCACCACCACCCTACGGACCCGGCTGACCAGGAGGGGCTGGGGACGTCCCCATGGGTGCCACCACCCCCCTACGGACCCCCAGGGGCACGCACACGGAGCGGAACTCGCCGTAGGGGACGGTGGGCTTGAGGATGTCCTTGATGCCGATGATGTTGTCGTGCTTGAAGTGCTTGAGGATCTTCAGCTCCCGCAGCGTCCGCTTGGCGTTGGTCACCACGTCGAAGGCGTTCGGGATCTTCTTGATGGCCACCTGCTGGCCTGCCACCCCGAGGACCCCAGGGCTTGTCACCCATCCCGGGACCCCAGGGGACCAATCTCCCACCCCACGTGGACCCAGCCCCCGTTTCTTCACCCAAGGGACGCCGAAAATCTAGGGGACCCAACCCAGGCGGACCCAGATGCGCGGGAACCACGGTTCTCCACCCAAAGGGACCCAAGGGTCCAGGTGCCACCACCCAAGGGGACCAAGGTGTCCAAGAGCCACCACCCAAGGGGACCCAAGAACCATCACCCAAGGGACCCCATTGCCCAAGAGCCCCCACCCAACAGGACGAAGGTGACCAAGAGCCACCACCCAAGGGGACAATGGTGTCCAGGGGCCATCACCCAAGGGGATCCCATTGGCCAAGAGCCACCACCCAAAGGGACTTGGGTGTCCAGGGGCCACCACCCAAGGGGACCCAAGAGCCATCACCCAAGGGACCCCATTGGCCAAGAGCCACCACCCAAGGGGACCCAGGTGTCCAGGTGCCACCACCCATGGTGACACGGGTGTCCAGGGGCCACCACCCAAGGGGACCCAAGAACCATCACCCAAGGGACCCCATTGTCCAAGAGCCCCCACCCAACAGGACGAAAGTGACCAAGAGCCCCCACCCAACGGGATGAAGATGACCAAGAGCCACCACCCAAGGGGACACGGGTGTCCAGGGGCCACCACCCAAGGGGACCCAAGAGCCACCACCCAATGGGATGAAGGTGACCAAGAGCCACCACCCAAGGGGACAATGGTGCCCAGGGGCCATCACCCAAGGGGATCCCATTGGCCAAGAGCCACCACCCAAAGGGACTTGGGTGTCCAAGAGCCAGCACCCAAGGGGACCCGGGTGTCCAGGTGCCACCACCCAAGGGGATTCAGGTGACCAAGAGCCACCACCCAAGGGGACCCGGGTGTCCAGGTGCCACCACCCACGGCGCCACCCGTCCTCACCGGTGTCCCGTCGCCGGGCGGAGCTGACGACGCCGTAAGCGCCGGTGCCGATGGTCTCGATGACCTCGTACTCGTCCCCCACCTCGAAGGTGACGTCGAGCGCCCGCGCCTTCAGCAGGGCCAGGGGACCCCCCCCGGCCCCTTGTCCCCTCCCGGGGGGGTCCCGGCGCCCCCCGGCCTCCGCCTCCGCCTCCGCCATGGCGCCTGCGTCACGTCATCGGGTCCCCGGGTGTCCCCGCGGGCACTGCGCCCTGTCCCCAAGCCCCTGGGGACCCCGGGGGGGGGACACAAAGGGGTTGGTTTTTTTTTGGGGGGGGTCCAGGTGATGGGAGGGACCCAAGGGACTTGGAGGGGACCCGAGGGATCTGGGGACACCCACAGGACCCCAGAGGGACCTGAGGGACTTGGGGACAGCCACGGGACCCAAGAAGGACCCAAGGGACCCCAGAGGGACCCAAGGGACCTGGAGGGGACCCAAGGGACAGGACGGGACCCTAGGGCCTTGGGGACACCCAAGGGACCTGGAGGGGGCCCAAGGGACTTGGACGGGACCCAAGGGACTTGGGGACACCCAAGAAGGACCCAAGGGACCCCAGAGGGACCCAAGGGCCTTGGGGATACCCCAAGAGACCCAAGAAGGACCCAAGGGACCTAGGGACACCCAAGGGACCCCAGAAGGACCCAAGGGACATGGAGGGGACCCAAGGGACAGGAGGGGACCCAGGGCCTTGGGGACACCCCAGAGACCAGGGAGGGGACCCAGGGGACAGGGGGGACACCCAGGGTCTTGGGGACACCCAAGGGACCCCAGAGGGACCCAAGGGACCTGGAGGGGACCCAAGGCCTTGGGGACACCCAAGTGACCGGGAGGGGACCCAAGGGACTCAGGGACACCCAAGAGACCCCAGAGGGACCCAAGGGACTTGGGGACACCCAAGGGACCCCAGAGGGACCCAAGGGACCTGGAGGGGACCCAAGTGATGGGGAGGGGACCCAAAGCCTTGGGGACACCCAAGGGACCCCAGTGGCACCCAAGGGACCCGGAGGGGACCCAAGCGACAGGAGGGGACCCCAGGGCCCTGGGGACACCCAGGGGACACCCAAAGGACCCCAGAGGCACCCAGGTGACAGCAGTCCCCCCCCCCAAAAAGGGGGCCCACCCACAGCACCAAGAAGACCCCGCCCACACCCTCAGGGGCACCCCCACGTGACACCCGGGACCCCCACGTGACAGGACGGCCCCCACGTGACGGGAGGGGACCCTCACGTGACGGAGGGGGGGGGTCCCAAAACCTTCCCCCCCCCCCCCCAAACAAGGAGCAGGGCCCAGCTCCCTCCCCCCTCCCCCCGCCCCCCCGCGTAATGGCAGCGCCGCGGTCGCCATGGAGACGGCGCCGGGGCCGGTTGCCAGGGCGACGGGGGCGGTTGCCATGGCAACGGGGGGGGTGACAACAACAAACACCCCGGGGGCCGCTCTCACCTCCCCCCGCGGCGCCGCCGCCGCTCCCGCCGCTCCCCGCGGTGCCCGGATGTGGCGCCGGCCGGCCAATCAGCGGCCCCAGCGCGGGCCACGCCCACTCCCGCCGACGGCGGCCAATCAGCGCCGCGCTCGCCCGCCGGGCCTCGCCCTGTTGCTAGGGAGGGCGGCGTTGCTAGGGGGCGGGCGTTGCTAGGGGGCGGGCGTTGCTAAGGGAAGGGGCGGGCCGTTGCTAGGGGAGGCCGTTGCCATGGTGAAGCCGTCACTCAAAGCCGGCCGTTGCTATGCGGAAGAGCCGAGCGTTGCTAAGGGGGAGACAAGGGGGCGTGGCTTGGTCCCCGGGGGGCGTGGCCACCCCTTGCGCATGCGCGGGGCCCCCTCCCACCCCCGTCAGCCCCTCTTGGAGGGGGGGGCGGCATTTTGGGGGGAAACCCGGGCCTTTGGGGGGCGGGGGGGGGGGACGGGAAGTGACGTCACCGCTGGGCGGGGCCTCGGCACCGGATCCAGCCCCCCCTCTCCCCCCCCCCCCCCGGGTCCCTCTCGCTCGGCCGCGACGCTTGGGGGGCGCCCCCCCCCCCCCCGCCCCCAACCCCCCCCCCCGTAGGCCCCAAGCCCTGGGGGCCCCCTCCCCCCCAAGCACCCCCCCTCCAACCCCTGGGGGACCCAAAAATCGGGGACCCTCCCTCGCACCCCTCCCCCAGGGACCCCCCCCCCCCGAGCCTCCCATCCCCCCTCGACCCCCCCCCAAGATTTGGGGACCCCCCCCCCTTGAGCCTCCTGACCCCCCCCCAGGACACCCCAGACCCCCCCAAAGACCCCCCAAAATCCCCCAGGACCCCCCCAACCCCCCCCCAGTACTTGGAGACACCCCCCCAGGACCCCCACAACCCCCCCAAGGACTTGGGGAACCCCCCCCCAGGATTTGGGGACCCCCCCCAGGACCCCCCAACTCCCCCCAGATCCCCCCAACCCTCTCCCCCAAGATCCCCCCCAAAATCCCCCCCAACTACCCCAGGATTTGGGGACCCCCCCCAGGATTTGGGGACCCCCCCCCAAAACTTGGGGACCCCCCCCCAAAACTTGTCCCCCCCCCCCATTGACCCCCCTCTCTCCTTTGCAGCCCGCCCCGAGGACGATGCAGGCCAGCGCTGGCCCCGCGGGTAAGGGGGGGGGGGGAGGCAAATTTTGGGGTGTTTTGGACCTTTTTGGGGTCCCCAAATCCCCCCCCCCCCAATTAAATCTGTGTTCCCCCCCAGGCTGCCCCATGGACACCGCGAGTGGGGTGCCCGGAGCTGCTGAGGACGCCCCCAAGGAGCCGACGGCAGGTGAGACCCCCCCAAATCCTTGGGGGCGTGGGTGTGGGGTGGCCCCACAGCACCCCCAGAGCCCTCCCAGGGGACCCCCATGGGTGGGACACCCCAAAATACCCCGGGGGAGGGGAAAAAGGAGGGGTTGTGGGGGGTCGGAACCCTATAGGATGTCTTGGGATGGCGTTGATGAATGGATCGAGGTGTTTAGGACCTCCTTGGCCAGCATTTTTGGGTTAAAAGTTGGGTTCTAGGCTCCCAAAAGCCTGTAGAACACCTTGGGATGGGCTTAAAGTCTGGAACGTGGCATTAAGGATCCTCTTGGCCAACATTTATGGGATTGAAGTTGGGTTCCAGACACCCAAGACCCTATAGAACATCTTGGGATGGGTTTTAAGTCTAGAACGGGGCATTTAGGATCCTCTTGGCTAACGTTTTTGGGTTAGAAGTTGGGTTCTAGGCTCCCAAGACCCTATAGGACATATTGGTATGGGTTTGAAGGCTGGAACGGGACATTGAGGATCCTCTTGGCCAACATTTTTGGGATTGAAGTTGGGTTCCAGGCCCTCAAGACCCTATAGAACATCTTGGGATGGGGTTGAGGAATGGATCGAGGTGTTTAGGACCTCCTTGGCCAACATTTTTGGGTTAGAAGTTGGGTTCTAGGCTCCCAAGACCCCGTAGAACATCTTGGGATGGGTTTTAAAGAATGGATCAAGGTGTTTGAGTCCCCCTTGGCCAACATTTATGGGATTGAAGTTGGGTTCCAGGCCCCCAAGACCCCATAGAACATCTTGGATTGGGATTGAGGGATGGATCGAGGCTTTTAGGATCCTCTTGGTCAACGTTTTTGGGTTAGACATTGGGATCCAGGCCCCCAAGACCCTATAGAACATCTTGGGATGGGTTTTAAGTCTAGAACGGGGCATTTAGGATCCTCTTGGCTAACGTTTTTGGGTTAGAAGTTGGGTTCTAGGCTCCCAAGATCCTATAGAACATCTTGGGATGGGTTCAAATGATGGAATGGGGCATTTAGGATCTTCTTGGCCAACATTTATGGGTTGGAAGTTGGATTCTAGGCACCCGAGACCCTATAGAACATCTTGGGATGGGTTTTACGTCTAGAACGGGGCATTTAGGATCCTCTTGGCTAACGTTTTTGGGTTAGAAGTTGGGTTCTAGGCTCCCAAGACCCCGTAGAACATCTTGGGATGGGTTTAAAGAATGGATCAAGGTGTTTGAGTCCCCCTTGGCCAACATTTATGGGATTGAAGTTGGGTTCCAGGCCCCCAAGACCCCATAGAACATCTTGGGATGGGTTTTAAGTCTAGAACGGGGCATTTAGGATCCTCTTGGCTAACGTTTTTGGGTTAGAAGTTGGGTTCTAGGCTCCCAAGACCCCGTAGAACATCTTGGGATGGGTTTAAAGAATGGATCAAGGTGTTTGAGTCCCCCTTGGCCAACATTTTTGGGATTGAAGTTGGGTTCCAGGCCCCCAAGACCCCATAGAACATCTTGGATTGGGATTGAGGGATGGATCGAGGCTTTTAGGATCCTCTTGGTCAACGTTTTTGGGTTAGACATTGGGATCCAGGCCCCCAAGACCCTATAGAACATCTTGGGATGGGTTTTAAGTCTAGAACGGGGCATTTAGGATCCTCTTGGCTAACGTTTTTGGGTTAGAAGTTGGGTTCTAGGCTCCCAAGATCCTATAGAACATCTTGGGATGGGTTCAAATGATGGAATGTGGCATTTAGGATCCTCTTGGCCAACATTTATGGGTTTGAAGTTGGGTTCCAGACACCCAAGACCCTATAGAACATCTTGGGATGGGTTTTAAGTCTAGAATGGGGCATTTAGGATCCTCTTGGCTAACGTTTTTGAGTTAGAAGTTGGGTTCTAGGCTCCCAAGATCCTATAGAACATCTTGGGATGGGTTCAAATGATGGAATGGGGCATTTAGGATCTTCTTGGCCAACATTTATGGGTTAGAAGTTGGATTCTAGGCACCCGAGACCCTATAGAACATCTTGGGATGGGTTTTACGTCTAGAATGGGGCATTTAGGATCCTCTTGGCTAACGTTTTTGGGTTAGAAGTTGGGTTCTAGGCTCCCAAGACCCCGTAGAACATCTTGGGATGGGTTTAAAGAATGGATCAAGGTGTTTGAGTCCCCCTTGGCCAACATTTATGGGATTGAAGTTGGGTTCCAGGCCCCCAAGACCCCATAGAACATCTTGGATTGGGATTGAGGGATGGATCGAGGCTTTTAGGATCCTCTTGGTCAACGTTTTTGGGTTAGACATTGGGATCCAGGCCCCCAAGACCCTATAGAACATCTTGGGATGGGTTTTAAGTCTAGAACGGGGCATTTAGGATCCTCTTGGCTAACGTTTTTGGGTTAGAAGTTGGGTTCTAGGCTCCCAAGATCCTATAGAACATCTTGGGATGGGTTCAAATGATGGAATGGGGCATTTAGGATCCTCTTGGCCAACATTTATGGGTTTGAAGTTGGGTTCCAGACACCCAAGACCCTATA
This sequence comes from Cygnus atratus, assembly GCF_013377495.2. Classification (NCBI taxonomy): domain Eukaryota; kingdom Metazoa; phylum Chordata; class Aves; order Anseriformes; family Anatidae; genus Cygnus; species Cygnus atratus. The sequence goes on from NW_026109756.1 coordinate 21,630, forward strand.
GAACATCTTGGGATGGGTTTTAAGTCTAGAACGGGGCATTTAGGATCCTCTTGGCTAACGTTTTTGGGTTAGAAGTTGGGTTCTAGGCTCCCAAGACCCCGTAGAACATCTTGGGATGGGTTTAAAGAATGGATCAAGGTGTTTGAGTCCCCCTTGGCCAACATTTATGGGATTGAAGTTGGGTTCCAGGCCCCCAAGACCCCATAGAACATCTTGGGTTGGGATTGAGGGATGGATCGAGGCTTTTAGGATCCTCTTGGTCAACGTTTTTGGGTTAGACATTGGGATCCAGGCCCCCAAGACCCTATAGAACATCTTGGGATGGGTTTTAAGTCTAGAACGGGGCATTTAGGATCCTCTTGGCTAACGTTTTTTGGGTTAGAAGTTGGGTTCTAGGCTCCCAAGATCCTATAGAACATCTTGGGATGGGTTCAAATGATGGAATGGGGCATTTAGGATCTTCTTGGCCAACATTTATGGGTTGGAAGTTGGATTCTAGGCACCCGAGACCCTATAGAACATCTTGGGATGGGTTTTACGTCTAGAACGGGGCATTTAGGATCCTCTTGGCTAACGTTTTTGGGTTAGAAGTTGGGTTCTAGGCTCCCAAGACCCCGTAGAACATCTTGGGATGGGTTTAAAGAATGGATCAAGGTGTTTGAGTCCCCCTTGGCCAACATTTATGGGATTGAAGTTGGGTTCCAGGCCCCCAAGACCCCATAGAACATCTTGGATTGGGATTGAGGGATGGATCGAGGCTTTTAGGATCCTCTTGGTCAACGTTTTTGGGTTAGACATTGGGATCCAGGCCCCCAAGACCCTATAGAACATCTTGGGATGGGTTTTAAGTCTAGAACGGGGCATTTAGGATCCTCTTGGCTAACGTTTTTGGGTTAGAAGTTGGGTTCTAGGCTCCCAAGATCCTATAGAACATCTTGGGATGGGTTCAAATGATGGAATGGGGCATTTAGGATCTTCTTGGCCAACATTTATGGGTTAGAAGTTGGATTCTAGGCACCCGAGACCCTATAGAACATCTTGGGATGGGTTTTACGTCTAGAATGGGGCATTTAGGATCCTCTTTGCTAACGTTTTTGGGTTAGAAGTTGGGATCCAGGCCCCCGGGACCCTATAGAACATCATGGGATGAGTTTGAAGGTGTCTAGGACCTCCTTGGCCAATATTTATGGGTTAAAAGTTGGGTTCCACGCCCCCAAGACCCTATAGGACACCTATAGGGGTGGCCCCACGCGTTCCGGACCCCATAACCCTCCCCGATCCCGTTCCCGCTGACCCGCCCCCGACCGCCCCGCAGCCGCGGTGGCCGCCGGCCGCCCCTACATCTGCAGCGAGTGCGGCAAAGCCTTCGGGCAGTGGTCGAAGCTGGAACGGCACCGCCGGAGCCACACGGGCGAGCGCCCCAACGCCTGCGGCGAGTGCGGCAAGCGCTTCGCCCAACGCTCCCACCTGGCCCAGCACCTCCGCACCCACACCGGCGAGCGGCCCTACAAGTGCGCCGACTGCGGCAAAGCCTTCGGCTGGAGCTCCAACCTGGCCCAGCACCGCCGCACCCACACCGGCGAGCGGCCCTACGCCTGCGGCGAGTGCGGCAAGGCCTTCAGCCAGAGCACCAACCTGGTCAAGCACCAGCGCGCCCACGCCGGCGAGCGGCCCTACGCCTGCGGCGAGTGCCGCAAGGCCTTCTACCGCAGCTCCGACCTCCTCCAGCACCAAGCCAGCCACTCCGGCGAGCGGCCCTACCGCTGCGGCCAGTGCGGCAAAGCCTTCGCCCAGCGCGCCAACCTCCTGAAGCACGGCAAGACGCACGGCGGCGAGAAGCCCTTCCGCTGCGGCGAGTGCGGCAAAGGCTTCGTGCAGAGCTCGGAGCTCATCCAGCACCAGCGCAGCCACAGCGGCGAGAAGCCCTTCGCCTGCACCGAGTGCGGCAAGCGCTTCGGCCACGGGGCCACCTTGGCCAAGCACCGGCGGCTCCACCTGGGCTTGCAGCCCCACCGGTGCGGCGAGTGCGGGCGGGCCTTCGGGCTGCGCTCGGCGCTGGCGCGGCACCAGCGGGCGCACGGGGAGGAGCGGCCCTTCGCCTGCGCCGAGTGCGGCCAGGCCTTCGCCCTGCGCTCCAACCTGGCCCTCCACCGGCGCACCCACGCCGGCGAGCGGCCCTACCGCTGCGGCGAGTGCGGCAAGGCCTTCGGCATGAGCTCCACCTTGGTGCGGCACCAGCGCATCCACACCGGCGAGAAGCCCTACGGCTGCGGGGAGTGCGGGCGAGCCTTCGTGCGCAGCGCCCACCTGGAGCAGCACCGGCGCACCCACACCGGCGAGAGGCCCTACGGCTGCGCCCGCTGCGGCCGGCGCTTCAGCCAGAGCTCCAACCTCATCACCCACGAGCGGGTGCACCTGGAGGAGGCGCACGGCGCGGCGGCGGCGGCAGCGGCGGCGGCGCGGGCGGGTGCGGCGGGGGCCGAGGAGGAGCCGGGTTTGGAGGGGGTGGGGGAGAAGATGAAGGTGAAGAGGTTTGGGGGGCACCAAGGTGCGGGGGCGGGGGGGGAGCACCCAAAGAACGAGAGACTCGGGGGGCACCAAGGACTGGAGGTGTTTGGGGAGCACCCAAAGACCAAGAGACTTGGGGGGCACGAGGGTTTGGGGATGACGATGGAGGTCCAGCCAGGTCTGGAGATGATGGAGGAGCACCCAAAGGTGAAGACTTTTGGGGTTCATCAAGATTTGGAGGTGTTGGAGGAGCACCCAAAGACTGAAAGACTTGGGGTGTGTCAAGATTTGGAGATGGAGGAGCACCCAAAGGTGAAGACTCTTGGGGTGCGTCAAGGGCAGGAGATGATGGAGGAGCACCCAAAGACTGAAAGACTTGGGGCGCAACCAAGTTTGGAGACATTCAAAGAGCACCCAAAGACAAAGAGACTTGGGGCTCACCAAGGACGGGACATGTTGGAAGAGCACCCAAAGACCGAGAGACTTGGGGGGGGTCACCAAGGTCTGGAGATGTTGGAGGAGCACCCAACGATGAAGACTCTTGGGGTGCATCAAGATCTGGAGATGTTTGGGGAGCACCCAAAGGTGAAGGTTGGGGTGCAGCCAAGTCTGGAGATGTTGGAAGAGCACCCAAAGACCAAGAGCGTTGGGGTACGTCAAGATTCGGAGATGACGGAGGTCCAACCAACGCCGGAGACGTTGAAGGAGCACCCAAAGGTGAAGACTCTTGGGGTGCATCAAGATCTGGAGATGTTTGGGGAGCACCCAAAGGTGAAGGTTGGGGTGCAGCCAAGTCTGGAGATGTTGGAAGAGCACCCAAAGACCAAGAGCGTTGGGGTACGTCAAGATTCGGAGATGACGGAGGTCCAACCAACGCCGGAGACGTTGAAGGAGCACCCAAAGGTGAAGACTCTTGGGGTGCATCAAGATCTGGAGATGTTTGGGGAGCACCCAAAGGTGAAGGTTGGGGTGCAGCCAAGTCTGGAGATGTTGGAAGAGCACCCAAAGACCAAGAGCGTTGGGGTACGTCAAGATTCGGAGATGACGGAGGTCCAACCAACGCCGGAGACGTTGAAGGAGCACCCAACGGTGAAGACTCTTGGGGTGCATCAAGATCTGGAGATGTTTGGGGAGCACCCAAAGGTGAAGGTTGGGGTGCAGCCAAGTCTGGAGATGATGCTGGAAGAGCACCCAAAGACCAAGAGCGTTGGGGTACGTCAAGATTCGGAGATGACGGAGGTCCAACCAACGCCGGAGACGTTGAAGGAGCACCCAAAGGTGAAGACTCTTGGGGTGCATCAAGATCTGGAGATGTTTGGGGAGCACCCAAAGGTGAAGATTGGGGTGCAGCCAAGTCTGGAGATGATGCTGGAAGAGCACCCAAAGGCCAGGAGTTTTGGGGTGCGTCAAGGTCTGGAGATGGTGGAAGAGCACCCAAAGGCCAGGAGTTTTGGGGTGCGTCAAGGACTGGAGATGGTGGAAGAGCACCCAAAGGCCAGGAGTTTTGGGGTGCGTCAAGGTCTGGAGACCTTGGGAGAGCACCCAAAGACCGAGAGACTTGGGGGGGGTCACCAAGGTCTGGAGATGTTGGAGGAGCACCCAACGATGAAGGCTCTTGGGGTGCCACCAGCTCTGGAGACCGTGGAGGGGCACCCAAAGGAGCACCCCGAGGTGGAGCACCCGAAGGTGCCCCCGAAATGATGCCGGGGGGGGGGGGCGGAGCCTCACCCCGGGACCTCCTGATTGGTCGGGGACCGCGGCCCCCGCGACGCCATTGGCTGAGAGGGGTGGGTGGGAGGGGCGGCTGGGGGCGGGGATTGGGTGGGGATGGATGGAGGGACGGGATTGGCTGAGAGCAGGGGAAGCGTGGCAGGGGATTGGCTTAGGGTGATGCTGAGATGGGATTGGTTGAGAGCAGGGGGCGGGGCTTGCAGGGGATTGGTTAGAATGGGGCAGGCTGACACGGGATTGGGCGGTAGTTAGGGGGGCGGGGAGGGGATACTGGCACGGGATTGGCTGAGAGGCAGATGACATCACTTGGCCCAGAGCCGGGCCGGATCCTGCGCAGCGATTGGCTGGGGGGAATAGGGCGGGGCAGCAGGCGATTGGCCGAGCCGCGGGTGTGCTCCGCAGCCATTGGCTGGGAGGCGTTTGGGGGGCGGGGCTTAAATAAAGACGCTGAGAGCCGAGAGCTGGAGAGTGGCTGCGGGGACACCGCGGGGTGGGGGGTGGGGGGGCCTTGGGTGCCGCGGTCACCTGGGGGTGGTGGCACCAGGACACGTGGGGACCCCGGGGTGGTGGCACCTCGGTCACTTGGGGGGGTGGCACCAGGACACGTGGGGACCCCGGGGTGGTGGCACCTCGGTCACTTGGGGGGGTGGCACCAGGACACGTGGGGACCCCGGGGTGGTGGCACCCTCGGTCACTTGGGGGGGTGGCACCAGGACACGTGGGGACCCCGGGGTGGTGGCACCTCGGTCACCTGGGGGGTGGTGGCACCAGGACACGTGGGGACCCCGGGGGTGGTGGCACCTCGGTCGCTTGGGGGGGTGGCACCAGGACACGTGGGGACCCCGGGGTGGTGGCACCTCGGTCACTTGGGGGGGTGGCACCAGGACACGTGGGGACCCCGGGGTGGTGGCACCTCGGTCACTTGGGGGGGGTGGCACCAGGACACGTGGGGACCCCGGGGTGGTGGCACCAGGACACGTGGGGACCCCGGGGTGGTGGCACCTCGGTCGCTTGGGGGGGTGGCACCAGGACACGTGGGGACCCCGGGGTGGTGGCACCTCGGTCACTTGGGGGGGTGGCACCAGGACACGTGGGGACCCCGGGGTGGTGGCACCTCGGTCACTTGGGGGGGTGGCACCAGGACACGTGGGGACCCCGGGGTGGTGGCACCAGGACACGTGGGGTCCTTGGGGGGTGGTGGCACCTCGGTCACTTGGGGGGGTGGCACCAGGACACGTGGGGACCCCGGGGTGGTGGCACCTCGGTCACTTGGGGGGGTGGCACCAGGACACGTGGGGACCCCGGGGTGGTGGCACCTCGGTCACTTGGGGGGGTGGCACCAGGACACGTGGGGACCCCGGGGTGGTGGCACCTCGGTCACTTGGGGGGGTGGCACCAGGACACGTGGGGACCTCGGGGCGGTGTCCCCCAGCCCCCCCCCCGTGTCCCCAAGGCGCTGCCCCCCCCCCCCCCCCCCCCCCCCCCGGGTCAGGAGGCGCCGGCGCCGATTCAGCCACTTTATTTGCAATAAACACCGGGGGGGCGTGGCCTCGGCAAGCCCCGCCCCCAAACCACACCTCCCAAATAAGGAGGGGCTCCGGAGGCCCCGCCCTTCCATCGAGTTTAAGGGCGGGGCTCTGAGGAGAGGCCCCGCCCCCTCACGCAGCCCGCCGCCCCCCCCCGTCAGGGGGCGGGGCCTGGCTGCGGCTCCGCCCCCCGGGTAGGGGGCGTGGCCTGCGGGGAGGGGGCGGGGCCGTGACGTCGCTGGTGCTTGCGCAGCCCCGCCCGCGCCCCGAAGCGCTTGGGGCAGAGCGGGCAGGCGAAGGGGCGGGGCTCCGGGGGGGCGGGGCCTGCGGGACACGCCCCCGGGGCCGCCATGTTGGGGGCGGCCATGTTGGGTGTGGCCGTGCTGGGGGCGGCCATATTGGAGGCGGCCATGATGGGCGTGGCCATGTTGGGGGCGGCCACGTTGGGCGTGGTCGTAGTGGGAGCGGCCATGTTGGGCGTGGCCATGTTGGGGGCGGCCATGTTGGGCGTGGCCAAGTTGGGGGTGGCCATGTTGGGCGTGGCCAAGTTGGGAGCAGCCATATTGGGTGTGGCCATATTAGAGGCAACCATACTGGGCGTGGCCATGTTAGAGGCGGCCATATTGGGTGTGGCTATATTTGAGGCGGCCATATTGGGTGTGGCCATGTTGGGGGCTGGCCATATTGGGCCCCCCCATGGGGGCGGCCATTTTGGGGCCCGCCCCTGAGGATGGCCATGTTGGGGGCCTCCCATGGCGGCAGCCATATTGGGTGTGGCCACGCTGGGGGCGGCCATATTGGGTGTGGCCACGCTGGGGGCGGCCATGTTGGGGCCCCCCATGGGGGCGGCCATGTTGGGAGCGCCGAAGGCGGCGGCCATGTTGAGGCCACCGCAGTCCATGGGTCCCCCGGCGGCGGCCATGTCGTGACCCGGCGTGACGACGGCCATGTCGCGATCGGAGGCGGCGGCCATGATGCGTCCCGGTGCGGTGGCCATGTTGTGGGCAAGTCCCGTGGCCATGTTGGGCCCAAGTCCGGTGGCCGTGTTGGCCCCAAGTCCAGTGGCCATGTCGTGGCCGACGGTGGCCATATTGTGGCCTGGTTGAGCACCGAGATCATGGCCAACGCCGGCGGCCATGTCGTGGCCGACGGTAGCCATATTGTGGCCCGGTCGAGCCCCCATATCATGGCCAACACCGGCGGCCACGTTCCGTCCGACTCCAGCAGCCACGTTGGCGGCCAAACCTTGAACTCCGGTAGCCACCGCCCCGCAGCCCGGCCCGGCGGCCACCTTGTGGCCCTCGTCCCCCTCCCGCTTGCCGTGCGTCCTCTCGTGCTTGCGCAGCCCCGAGGCGCCGCCGAAGCCCTTCCCGCAGCGCCCGCAGGCGTAGGGCCGCTCGCCCGAGTGCGTCCGCCGGTGCTTGCCCAGCGCCGCCCGCTCGCCGAAGCCTTTGCCGCACTCGCCGCAGCGCCAGGGCCGCTCGCCCGTGTGGGTCAAGCGGTGCCGCTTGAGGTCCCAGGAGGCCACGAAGGCTTTGCCGCACTCGCCGCAGCGCCAGGGCCGCTCGCCCGTGTGGGTCCGCCGGTGCACGGCCAGGTCGGCCGGCTGCCGGAAGGCCTTGCCGCACTCGCCGCAACCGTAGGGCTTGACGCCTTGGTGCGCCCGCTGGTGCCGCCGGTAGCTGGAGGGGTCGGAGAACATCCGGCCGCACTGCGGGCACAGGTAGGGCCGCTCGCCGGTGTGGACGCGCTGGTGGCTCTGGTAGGAGGAGAGCTGGGTGAAGGACTTGCCGCAGGTGCCGCAGGCGTAGGGCTTGCGCGGCGCGTGGATGCGCTGGTGGCAGGCGAGCGAGGACGAGCGGCCGAAGCTCTTGCCGCACTCGGCGCACAGGAAGGGCCGCTCGCCCGTGTGGCTGCGCTGGTGGTTGCGGAGGTCCTTGCGCTCGGCGTAGGCTTTGGGGCAGGCGCCGCAGCGGTGAGGCCGAAGGCCGGCGTGGCCCCGCCGGTGCTTGCGGTAAACCGAAGGGTCGGCGAAAGATTTGGGGCAATCCGGGCAGGAGAAGGGGCGTTCGCCGGTGTGGGCGCGCTGGTGGATGGTCAGCTTGGAGAGGGTGCCGTAGGATTTGGGGCAGGCGGCGCAGGGGAAAGGGGGGAGCGGGGCGAGGGCAGGCGGAGCACGGCGCGCCGGCGGCGGGCTCGGCGGCGGTGGCATCTCCGGGGGCTTCGGTGGCGTCTCCGGGGGGTTTGGCGGCGTCTCCGGGGGTTTTGGAGGCGTCTCCGGGGGCTTCGGAGGCATCGCCGGGGGGTTTGGGGGCATCTGCGGGGGGTTTGGGGGCATCTCCGGGGGCTTCGGGTGCGTGCGGCGCGGCGCTGGTGGTGGCTCTGGAGGCGGCCGTCGCGGTGGTGGCATCTGCGGACGCTTTGGTGGCACCGCGGGACCGGGTGGCGGCACCTCTGGAGGTGGTGGTGGCACCTCTGGAGGTGGTGGTGGCATCTCTGGACCTGGTGGTGGCACCTCGAGACCTGGTGGTGGCACCTTGAGACCCTGTGGTGGCACCTTGAGACCCTGTGGTGGCATCTCCGGCCCTGGTGGTGGCACCTCCAGGTGTTTTGGCCACGTCCATCGCGGCGCCGGCATCTCCAGGTGCTTCGGGGACATCCATGGGGGTGGCGTCACCTCCGGAGGTGGCGGTGGTGGCATCTGGGGACGCTTCGGACGCCTGCGGTGGCCGTGGCGGCTCGGGACCTGGTGGCGGCGGCACCTCTGGACCTGGTGGTGGCACCTCCGGACCCGGTGGCGGTGGCACCGCGGGACCTGGTGGCGGTGGCACCTCGGGACCTGGTGGCGGTGGCACCTCGGGACCTGGTGGTGGCACCCATGGGTTCCTCCATCACCGCGGTGGCACCTCCGGACCTGGTGGTGGCACTCTTGGACCTGGTGGTGGCACCGGTGGCGCCGGGGAAGGTCTCGGCGCGGGCGGGACACCGGAAGCGGCGCCCCGGCTTCCCGGTGGGCGCCGGGGGGACGGGGACGTCCCCGCGGGTGCCACCACGGAGGTCCAGGTCCTGGAGGTCCCCACTGGTGTCACCTGGGGGCGTCCCGTGGGCGTTGCGTCGGGGCTCTTCGGGGGGGTCGACGTGGGGGGCGTCACGGGCACGGGTGACATCGTGGGGGGGGCCTTGGGCGCCATCTTGGTGGCCTCGGTGGGTGACATCTTGATCTCCGTGGGTGACATCGTTGAGGTC
>NW_026109757.1:5000-29670 GCF_013377495.2 Cygnus atratus
TGGGGGCTCAATCCCCCTAATTTGGGGCTTCCTCCCCTAATTTTAAGGGACCCGACCAATTTTGGGGGTCCCCCCCATTTTAGAGTCCCCCCACCATCCTTTTTTGGGTTTCCCCCTAATATTAGAGTTCTTCCGCCCAGTTTTGGGGGACCCCACAATTTTGAGGTTCCTTCCCCTAATTTGGGGCTTCGACCCATCAATTTTTTGGGGGGGGCCCCACTCTCCTATTTTGGCCTTCCGCCCTAATATTAGGCCTAACCCCTATCAACCCTCACCCCTAACTCTAAGGCCCCCACTGATCTAACCCTAACCCCTGAACCTAACCCTAAAATCCCTAACCCTAAAAACCCTAGAAACCCTTACAGCCCTAATCCAATAACATTTACCACGCTAAACGCTTAAAGACCTATGCCTAAAACCCCTAACCCAAAAAACTTAAGACCCTCAAAACCCTAACCCTGGAGACCTTAACCTGAAAAAAAAAAATTAAAACCTTAAAACCCTAACCCTAAATACCTGACCACAAATAAAACCCTAAGACCCTAACCCTAAAAACCCTATAACCACTAAAGCCCCAAAAACTCTGAAGCCCTAACACACTAACCCCACCAAACCTTAACTATTAAAACTCCAACCCTAACAACCTTAAAATCCTAACCCTAAACCCTGAAAACCCTAACCCTGAAACCCAACCCTAGTGCCTTAGCCCTGAAACCTTAAACCCCTAACACCTTGTTAGAAACACTCTGTAACCAATAACATAGGCTCAGGCAAGGATCTCAGTGAAGTAGCATTTTTATTCACGATTGCAATGGCAGGCGTCCCACAAGCCACCTACTAGTTCCGTAACACAGTTCATATAATTTTTTTTTTCCTCTCGCTGACCGGGACCCTCCCCAGTTTCCCCATTGTCTGGGTAATCCAGGTTCGCAATCTATCCGGTGCTTCACAGAAAATACACAGCTGCTGGCCTGTTACAAGTCAATTTTCTTTTTTTCTTGACTGTTTTCCTCTTTGAGGTGGGTATGTTTCTTACACTGGGATTTCCACCCAATTGCTCTAAGGATTGTGGTTGTCTGCATTTTACAAGGTTGTCTGTTAAGCTTTCTTATCACTGCAAGCATATCTCAATACCACCTTCCTTCCCTCTCTAAACGATGTAACTCCGTGCAAAAACATCTTTATTCCCACAACCTTGATCCCCTTACCCTAAAATCCTTATTCCCTTTAACCCTAACAACTCTAACCACAACCCTAACCCTTCATATCAACCCCCCAACGCTAATGACACTGACTAACGATCCAAACCCCAAACTGCCCCTAACCCCAGACAACTGTTATAATGACTGAGTCCCAAAAAGGCCTGCAATCAAAGTTCACAGTTTATTAAACAAATAGAGGCAAGCAAACAGCGCTGGGTGCGCTGGGAGTCTCTGCTCCGCCAAGACGCATACCCGTTACGTAAGACGGCTGATTTTTTATACTCCTAGGCTACTTCATATTTATTACTACTTCAAAAAGAGGCAGGGTTATTATAATTGGTTTCCCGAATCCAAAGTCCTCCCAAGGGCGCCTGCTTATCAGTCTCTGGTAGTCTCTCGGGGGCCGCTCGGACGGGAGGCTCATATTCTTCCTCCTTATCTGGTGGTCTCTTGGCCGGATGTCAGAAGGTACTGCACGTCCGTGCAGAGTCAGCAGTTTTTCTCTAAAGAAATCCCTTTGTTCTCTTATCACCTAAACCCAGGCCTCAATGTTAACCCTTCAAATCCCTTAGTGGCACGAATTGCTGGACCATTCCTTACACAACCAACAAAGAAACAGACACAAAGCTGAAAACTACAAAAAGGCAAAACCCTGGATACAGACCCCAAATCACAAACATGCGACCAAAATGCTACAGAAAAGCCCCAGACGCAGGCCCCAAGCACATCCCAAAGCCAAAATGCAGGCCCCAAACGCTACAGCAAAGCCCCCAACCACCAGACGCAGGCTGCAGAAGTCTACGAGCAGGCCCCAAACCGCCCCCAGACGCAGACCCCAACTGTCCACAAGCAGCTCCCAACCCGCCCCCATGAACTGAAACGCCCCCCTCCCCAGATGCAGACGCCAAGCCCCACCAGAGGCAGGCCCTAAGGGTGTGCAAGCAGCTCCCACCCCCCCCCCCCAGAGGCAGGCCCCAAAGCCCCACAGAGGGAAGCCCCTAGCATCTACAAGCAACTCACAACCCCTCCCAGCTGCAGGCCCCTACGGTGTACAAGCAGCTCGCAACACCCCCCCAGACACAGGTCCCAAAAGTGTACAAGGAGCTCCCAACTCCCCCAACATGGGCACCTACAGTAGACAAGCACCTCTCACCTCCCCCCAGCTGCAGACCCCAAAGGTGTACAAGCAGCTACAAACCTTGCCCAAGGCAGGACCCTACTGTGTACAAGCAGCTCCCAACCCCCCCCAGATGCAAGCCCCAAAAGGTGTACAAGCAGCTCCCAACCCCCCCCAGATGCAAGCCCCAAAAGGTGTACAAGCAGCTCCACACCCCCCCCAGACACTGGCCCCAACCCTCCCCCCAAGACACAGGCCCCAGAAGCCTGCACGTATGCCAAGAAAGTATTAATGCAGGTGCCAAATGCTACAGACAGGCCCAAAAGCACAGGCACAGTCCCCAGATGCTCGAGGCTGAGACATAACTTGGCTGTCTGAATTACTGGAAAGCAGCTTTCAATCTTAGCGAGGTGTGCGCAGGCTAGACAGGATGGGGTTTCAGGCACCTCTTCACCTGTGGAAACACATTGCCATCAGGCACTGCCATGCCAGACAAGCTTTTTCTGTTAAAACACCCTTCTCAGATGCCCTGCGGCATTCATGTGACTTGCTTTGCTCCGATTCTAAAGACTAATGTCACAGCCCACCTTGCCTGTGGCACCTGATAAACAGAAGAGAAAGAGACCATACCGTTTGGAAGCCATCACTGCACGTGCCGCTCCTTGATGCTCTGTAACCTCTTCTCAAATCCTCAGCCACTTCTGTGGAAAGCCTGCCACTGCACCTGCAAAGCAAGATGGATACCCTTCGCAGTCACCTTGCGCTACTTGGCCATCCTGCTCCAACCCCACTCACGACCAGCCTGCCCTTCTCGTGCTGCTCTTCAGGAGTGCAGCTTAGCCCCTCTGACTCTGTGCAAGGCACCTGCGAAAGAAAAAGAAAAGCATAGGCCGCGGCAGCATCCAAAGCCACAGCACAGCTAGGACAGGTACTCTCATCTGCTCCCCTACTCTGCCCCCTCACCTGCCCTCGAGGCAGAGGCTTCCATCTGCTCTCTTAAGCCAGCTACAACACCTCTGGAATATAAACAGGACTTTAACTGTATTTTGTGTAGTTAAGTAAGTGCAGTGACAACCGCAACCCTAAAATAACTGCTACATCTGTTCATCGCTCACCTTACCAAAAGCAGCTCTGGTCGTGAAGTCCCGTGTTGTACACTGTGTTTCAGCTTTAACAAATGAAAACAGTCAGAAGATAATCATTCACATGTCAGCATTAGCACCCATCCCTCAACAACACAAGGGACCCCATTTCTAATTTTATCGTTTCAAAACAGCAGCCCCCTTGCCTCAGCATCTGGAAAGTAGATCAAGCCAGTCACCGGGTTGCCTACCGAGTGCTTGACAGTTCCAGAAGGAGCTCTTTCCTGTGACCGGTTCCTCCTAAGGTTTACCTCTACTGGGGTGGGGAAAGAAATAAAAATAAAAAAATTCAAAACCACATATCTGCAAGCTTTCAAGATTCAACAGACCTCCTCCAGCACACTGTTCAAGCACTATGCAAACAGCTGCTCGCAAGCAGCTCGAGTCTCCCCCTCCACATTTGCCAAACACCACTGAGATGACTCTGTGCCAGCTGCCCTTCAGTACGTGCCCAGAGGCAGACCGGATGTCTTTGCCAAAACAGTCCGGACAATGCATTAGTACACCGATGGACCGCCACAGTTAGCTACCATCACTAACTGCCAGGCACGGACAGCTCCAGGCCAAACACACACACACAGGCACGCTACAAACATTACGAACAAAACACAGAACACAAGGACGCAAAATAAAAAAAATGACTCCCAGAAGGAAGCACTACATGGCGACAGCAAGTCAGAGAACAGGTGCTCGTGCAGCAGTACCCAAGGAGAGACTCAAACGTCACAACATGTGACTGGAAGCAACTGCCAGAACTGGGATGATGGAGGCATAAAAAGCCTGCCTTTAAGACAAGAGACCAGAAGGATGGGGAGTGCAAACCCCATAAGAAAAATGCTTCGGAAATGAACTCCCAAGACAGAGCTCCTGATGCGACCAGATGACTTCTGCAAGAGTGAGGATGGAAACAGATGCCATCTGAAACTGAATATGATGCACAATGACCTGAAACAGATCTGGACTTTAGGCTGCAACTGCAAGACAAGAAGTGCTCGGATCAGACCCATGATGACAAAACAAGCATTTAGGACCTTTGGCGCTGCTACCAAGTTGCCAGTCTAGTCAGTCCAGTGCAAGAAGCAAGGAGGAATATCGAGACCCGAGGAGCGCATAACACAGAACACACGCTGCAGAAGCAGCACTACAAGACAGATGGACAGATAGGGAACTGTCCTGCCTGGCACATACACTCACGCTACAAAATACCCCCTGCTCCTTCTATTAGCCTGGTGACCCAGCCTCAAGCAGCCTGAAGGTGACCCAGCCTGAACCACCCTCACAGTGGCACCAAGTATATTCAGCCAGCTGGCTCCGTGCTGCTCTGGCTCCCAGCTCCCATCAGCCACTCCACACATGCAAATACCAGGTGCCCCTCAACTTAGCTCTCAGATTGCTGGATGGTAAATTCCCTCCACCTCAAGAAATGCACAGCCACTGGGAGACATCTTAGCCCATTGCCAGGCTTATCATCATCTGCAAAAACAGAGTACCAGCATTCACTAGCACACCGGCCCTGATGCCCACCTCCTCCGCAATGCTGACTATCACTGAAGCAACATACGGTTGTGCTCACCCATTCCTCTCTGAGTCCAAGCTCCAACAGTACAGCCAGGTATCACCCACACCACCTGGGAAAACAAAGGGATAAAATGATCGTTGTGTTCTCAAGTAATCACCCGCCACACTGCTCCTCTATCCCACCCAGCTTCACCTCAGACCCTCAGCAGATTCTGAGGAAGGCCTGCCACAGCACCTACTAAAACAGAGGGGAAACACTTCAAAGACTTGCCTTAGGGGTCATTGCTTAGGGACACTGACTGGGCTGACGACCCTCTCGCCTTTTCTCAGCACTCCACGATGTGGGAATTCACCTCTCCAAGACTGCAGGAAGCACCCACAAAAGAAAAAAAAAAAAAGAAAAGGCAGATCCTCAGGCACCTCACAGGCACAGCCTACCTGCTGCAATACCTCTCTTTCGCTAGCTCTTTTTCTTCAGCTGCTCACATGCTCCAACTCGGCCGGGGCGGTACCACACGGCAGCGGGGCAGGCCGGGGCAGCACCATGCAGAGAGCCACCCACATCCGCCCCCCCCAAACCAGAAACATTAGTCCAAAACCACAGAACCGGGACCCCAAACCACATGGAGCCATGCTCCCAAACCTGTACAGTGAACATACACAAGCCCAAGACTGAGGGCCATGATGGCCGCCATCAAGAAATGTAGACTACATCAAGCTCTGGAGAGAGATCAGCCTTTTAAAGTCCCAATGAAAGACAAGAAACACTTCATTACTAGTCCCGTGCCAACCAGACAATACATTTAAGACCCATGATATGGTGCTCAGCAAGCACTGCAGAAGCCAAGAACTATGGGAACAAGACCTGATAAATGGATACTATAGTACACAGAAACAAACATACACCATAGAACACATGCTGGAACTGCCCTGCCTGGCACACACTAGGCTGAAAAGGATGAATCCAGGGCCTCTTCACCCAGTTGTTACTGGATTCTGTTCCTCTGCTGCACTGATTTAAAAGCCATCCCCATGCACATATCACACAAGACACCAAGGTACAACCCCACCCAAGACACAGACGGGGCATTTCAGGCCAAACTTAGCTTTAGGGACTGCTGGAAAGCAGGCTTCATCCTCAAGGCACTATGCAGGCTAGATGACATGGGGCTCCAGGCACCTCTTCACCTGCGGAAACAGCACTGCAATCAGACACCGCCATGCCAGACAAACTTTTCCTGTTAAAACACCCTTCTCAGATGCCCTGCGGCATGCAAGTCATCTCCTTTGCTCCAATTCTAAAGACCTGATGTTATAGCCCACCTTGCCTGTGGCACCTGATGAACAGAAGAGAAAGCAACCGCAGCGCTTGGAAACCATCCCTGCACGTGCTGCTCCTTGTCACTCTCTGGTCTCATCTCAAGTCCTCAGCCACTTGTGTGGAAAGCCTGCCATGGCACCTGCAAAGCAAGACAGAGACCCTTCAGAGTCACCTCACGCTACTTGGCCATTCCGCTCCAACCCAGCTCATGATGAGCCGCCCTACTTACGCAGCTCTTCAGAATGCAGTTTGCTCCTTTGAACCTCTGCGAGACACCTGTCAAAGAGGAAGAAAAGCATAGGCCGAGGCAGCATCCAAAGCCACAGCACAGCTAGGACAGTTACTCTCATCTGCTGCCTTACCTCCACCTGCTTACCTACCCCGAGGCAGATGCTTCCATCTACCCTCTTAAGCCAGCTACAACACCTCTAAAACAGAAAAGAGGGGAAACTAGAGTGACAGTGAGAACCGCAACCCAACTATAAGTGCTCCATCTGTTCATCGCTCACCTTGCCAGAGGCAGCTCTGGGTGTGACGTCCCAGGTTGTACACTGCGTTTAAGCTTTAACAAATGAAAACAGTCAGAAGATAATCATTCAGATGCCAGCATTAGCACCCATCCCTCAACAACACAAGGGACCCCATTGCCAATGTTACCGTTTCAAAACGGCAGACAACTTGCCTCGGCACCTCAGAAGTAGACCAAGCCACTCACCGAGCTGCCAAACGAGAGCTTGACAGCTCCAGAAGGAGCTCTTTCCTTTGACCGGTTCCTCTGTACAGTTTATCTAGGACTGGAGAAAAAAAAAAAAAAAAAAAAACACGCTCCACATCTGAAGCCTTCAAGATCTCAACTGACAGACCTCTCCATTAGCACTATTCAAGCACTATGCAAACAGCTGCTCGCAAGCAGCTCAGGTCTCCCCCTCCACATTTGCCAAACACCACTGAGATGACTCTGTGCCAGCTGCCCTTCAGTACGTGCCCAGAGGCAGACCGGATGTCTTTGCCAAAACAGTCCGGACAATGCATTAGTACACCGATGGATCCGCCACGTTAGCTACCATCACTAACTGCCAGGCAGGACAGCTCCAGGCCAAACACACACACACACAGGCACGCTACAAACATTACGAACAAAACACAGAACACAAGGCGCAAAAAAAAAAGACTCCCAGAGGGAAGCCCTACAGCGACAGCAAGTCAGAACAGGTGCTCTGCAGCAGACCCAAGGAGAGACTCAAATGTCACAACATGTGACTGGAAGCAACTGCCAGAACTGGGATGATGGAGGCATAAAAAGCCTGCCTTTAAGACAAGAGACCAGAAGGATGGGGAGTGCAAACCCCATAAGAAAAATGCTTCGGAAATGAACTCCCAAGACAAGAGCTCCTGATGCGACCCAGATGACTTCTGCAAGAGTGAGGATGGAAACAGATGCGATCTGAAACTGAATACTGATGCACAAGACCTGAAACAGATCTGCACTTTAGGCTGCAACTGCAAGACAAGAAGTGCTCGGATCAGACCCATGATGACAAAACAAGCATTTAGGACCTTTGGCGCTGCTACCAAGTTGCCAGTCTAGTCAGTCCAGTGCAAGAAGCAAGGAGGATATCGAGACCCGAGGAGCGCATAACACAGAACACACGCTGCAGAAGCAGCACTACAAGACAGATGGACAGATGGGAACTGTCCTGCCTGGCACATACACTCACGCTACAAAATACCCCCTGCTCCTTCTATTAGCCTGGTGACCCAGCCTCAAGCAGCCTGAAGGTGACCCAGCCTGAACCACCCTCACAGTGGCACCAAGTATATTCAGCCAGCTGGCTCCGTGCTGCTCTGGCTCCCAGCTCCCATCAGCCACTCCACACATGCAAATACCAGGTGCCCCTAAACTTAGCTCTCAGATTGCTGGATGGTAAATTCCCTCCACCTCAAGAAATGCACAGCCACTGGGAGACATCTCAGCCCATTGCCAGGCTTATCATCATCTGCAAAAACAGAGTACCAGCATTCACTAGCACACCGGCCCTGATGCCCACCTCCTCCGCAATGCTGACTATCACTGAAGCAACATACGGTTGTGCTCACCCATTCCTCTCTGAGTCCAAGCTCCAACAGTACAGCCGGTATCACCCACACCACCTGGGAAAACAAAGGGATAAAATGATCGTTGTGTTCTCAAGTAATCACCCGCCACACTGCTCCTCTATCCCACCCAGCTTCACCTCAGACCCTCAGCAGATTCTGAGGAAGGCCTGCCACAGCACCTACTGAAACAGAGGGGAAACACTTCAAAGACTTGCCTTAGGGGTCATTGCTTAGGGACACTGACTGGGCTGACGACCCTCTCGCCTTTTCTCAGCACTCCACGACGTGGGAATTCACCTCTCCAAGACTGCAGGAAGCACCCACAAAAGAAAAAAAAAAAAGAAAAGGCAGATCCTCAGGCACCTCACAGGCACAGCCTACCTGCTGCAATACCTCTCTTTCGCTGGCTCTTTTTCTTCAGCTGCTCACATGCTCCAACTCGGCCGGGGCGGTACCACACGGCAGTGGGACAGGCCGGGGCAGCACCACGCAGAGAGCCACCCACATCCACCCCCCCCAAACCAGAAACATTAGTCCAAAACCACAGAACCGGGACCCCAAACCACATGGAGCCATGCTCCCAAACTGTACGTGAACATACACAAGCCCAAGACTGAGGGCCATGATGGCCGCCATCAAGAAATGTAGACTACATCAAGCTCTGGAGAGAGATCAGCCTTTTAAAGTCCCAATGAAAGACAAGAAACACTTCATTACTAGTCCCGTGCCAACCTGACAATACATTTAAGGCCCATGATACGGTGCTCAGCAAGCACTGCAGAAGCCAAGAACTATGGGAACAAGACCTGATAAATGGATACTGTAGTACACAGAAACAAACATACACCATAGAACACATGCTGGAACTGCCCTGCCTGGCACACACTAGGCTGAAAAGGATGAACCCAGGGCCTCTTCACACAGTTGTTACTGGATTCTGTTCCTCTGCTGCACTGATTTAAAAGCCATCCCCATGCACATATCACACAGACACCAAGGTACAACCCCACCCAAGACACACAGACAGGGCATTTCAGGCCAAACTTAGCTTTAGGGACTGCTGGAAAGCAGGCTTCATCCTCAAGGCACACTGCAGGCTAGATGACATGGGGCTCCAGGCACCTCTTCACCTGCGGAAACACACGGCAATCAGACACCGCCACACCAGACAAACTTTTCCTGTTAAAACACCCTTCTCAGATGCCCTGCGGCATGCAAGTCATCTCCTTTGCTCCAATTCTAAAGACTGATGTTATAGCCCACCTTGCCTGTGGCACCTGATGAACAGAAGAGAAAGCAACCTGCAGCGCTTGGAAACCATCCCTGCACGTGCTGCTCCTTGTCACTCTCTGGTCTCATCTCAAGTCCTCAGCCACTTGTGTGGAAAGCCTGCCATGGCACCTGCAAAGCAAGACAGAGACCCTTCAGAGTCACCTCACGCTACTTGGCCATTCCGCTCCAACCCAGCTCATGATGAGTCGCCCTACTTACGCAGCTCTTCAGAATGCAGTTTGCTCCTTTGAACCTCTGCGAGACACCTGTCAAAGAGGAAGAAAAGCATAGGCCGAGGCAGCATCCAAAGCCACAGCACAGCTAGGACAGTTACTCTCATCTGCTGCCTTACCTCTACCCGCTTACCTACCCCGAGGCAGATGCTTCCATCTACCCTCTTAAGCCAGCTACAACACCTCTAAAACAGAAAAGAGGGGACACTTAGAGTGACAGTGAGAACCGCAACCCAACTATAAGTGCTCCATCTGTTCATCGCTCACCTTGCCAGAGGCAGCTCTGGGTGTGACGTCCCAGGTTGTACACTGCGTTTAAGCTTTAACAAATGAAAACAGTCAGAAGATAATCATTCAGATGCCAGCATTAGCACCCATCCCTCAACAACACAAGGGACCCCATTGCCAATGTTACCATTTCAAAACAGCAGACAACTTGCCTCGGCACCTCAGAAGTAGACCAAGCCAGTCACCGAGCTGCCAAACGAGAGCTTGACAGCTCCAGAAGGAGCTCTTTCCTTTGACCGGTTCCTTGTGCAGTTTATCTAGGAGTGGAGAAAAAAAAAAAAAAAAAACACGCTCCACATCTGCGAGCCTTCAAGATTCAACGACAGACCCCTCCTCTAGCACTATTCAAGCACTATGCAAACAGCTGCTCGCAAGCAGCTCAGGTCTCCCCCTCCACATTTGCCAAACACCACTGAGATGACTCTGTGCCAGCTGCCCTTCAGTACGTGCCCAGAGGCAGACCGGATGTCTTTGCCAAAACAGTCCGGACAATGCATTAGTACACCGATGGACCGCCACGTTAGCTACCATCACTAACTGCCAGGCAGGACAGCTCCAGGCCAAACACACACACACACAGGCACGCTACAAACATTACGAACAAAACACAGAACACAAGGCGCAAAAAAAAAAAAGACTCCCAGAGGGAAGCCCTACAGCGACAGCAAGTCAGAACAGGTGCTCTGCAGCAGTCCCAAGGAGAGACTCAAACGTCACAACATGTGACTGGAAGCAACTGCCAGAACTGGGATGATGGAGGCATAAAAAGCCTGCCTTTAAGACAAGAGACCAGAAGGATGGGGAGTGCAAACCCCATAAGAAAAATGCTTTGGAAATGAACTCCCAAGACAGAGCTCCTGATGAAGCCCACATGACTCCTACAAGAGTGAGGATGGAAACAGATGCGATCTGAAACTGAATATGATGCACAAGACCTGAAACACATCTGCGCTTTAAGCTGCGACTGCCAGTCAAGAAGCGCTCAGATCAGCCCTACGATGATGAAACAAGCATTTAGGACCTTTGGTGTGGCTAGCAAGTTGCCCATCTAATCTGTCCAGTGGAAGAAGGCAATGAGGATATCAAGACCTGAGGAGCGCGTAACATATCATGATCACATCAAGAAACATTTGATACAAAAAAAATTACATGCACATAAGAAATGATCTCTTTAGGCTCCCACTGCAAGACAAGCAATGCTCAGCTTCCAATTGAGCATCAACATTATTCCAGTGAGGTCAAGGGTTCAACGCCCTCAGGATGGCTTCCCCAGGGCCTGCCAAGCACCAAGAGCAACAGCACAGCACAGACAACACAGAACACAGACACCAAGCTGGAACTGCCCTGCCTGGCACGTGCTCAAGCTGTACCTGACAGAATCCCACCCCTCCACACACTGTCTGACCGTGATCAATCCTAAAAGGCCCCACCCACTGCAATGACTTAAAAGCACAGACCCTCGCCCTATGTGTGCATTCAAAACCCAAAAGCAAACATAGCACTTGCCCCCCAACTTAGCTTGGGAATGATGGGAGGCAGGATTCCATCCTCATCAAGGAACACAAAGGCTAGCCAGGACGTTGCTTCCGGCATAAGGCTCCTCTTCACCTGCAGAAATAAAGTGCCATCAGGCACTGGCACACCAGCCAGACTTCTTCCAGTGAAACACCCACCTCAAAAACAAAACAGTTTCAGCTCTTCAGCTCTGCTACTGAAGTCAGATAGACAAACTCTAGACAACTGCCCGCCTTCCCCTGCCAACCACCCCCAAACACACAGTATTTGCCCCTGGACTTAATTCTCAGGGGTCTGAATCCATCCTCAAGGTGGACCACAGAGACCAACTAGGATGTTCCCAGTATCTTCTTCGTCCCCGGAAAAGAGGACTCACCCAGAGGTGGGACCGATAGACTACCAAACCAAAACCAATGCCCTTTTTCCAACTTTTCTCCACTCACCTTCCCGATCCAGGCTTAGCGCTTCCATTTACTACGCTGAGCCAAGGTCACGTAGCTTAGACCAAGGAGAAAGAACAAACAAATGTGACAATCCACAAAACAGCCTATACCCACTCCTCTTCCTTCCTCCCCTACCCCAACAGCCAAGAAGCCCCAGACCCACATTCCCCAACCCAGTACCACCACTTCGCTCACCTAACATACCAACGAGGTGCATCACACTCCCAGCTCCTCTTGCGCTCCAGCACTTCAGGAACTGGAACTGCTGACGCCTGGCACGCCTCAGGAACGTGACAGGAGATGTACTCTGCTGTCGCAAGGTGCTTCCAAAGCCTGCCCAACAGGCAAAGCACACTAACACAATCCACTGACCAACTCGGGGCTCACACTGCCATCCACTCACCCTCGTGCCTCATTCAAGTGTCCGTGCCCATGCCCTGGGCTACAAGAAGGTCATATCCGTGATGGACAAGCAAACAGTACAGCTCCTTGCAGAGGACTCAAACACAGAGACGAGAGCCTGAAAAAAAAAAAAAAAAAACCACCCTCAGGTCCACAAATGCCAAAAGGCCATAAATGCACAGCAGCCCCAACAGGGATAATCACACACTTATCCTTTACAGATGAAAAAGGTGACCCTGCTCAGTCTCTCCGTAATACTGCGCTTATGCAGTCAAGCCCCTTGCGATGCATACTGAAGCTCTTTGTGAAGCCTCTGGACAGTTACGCAAATGGCTTGATATATCTAGAGATTAAAAGATAACCCAAATAAAAAGGAAGCATACCCCACCATTTCCCAAAAACAAGTTAGCCGGCAACACCTCCTAAGCACACCTCTATTACATGAATTCCAAGCACTTAATATCTAGAAGGCTGCAAGGTCTAAAGACTCTACAGCCAGCCAAACCGCAGGCAAAAGCTCCAAGAATAGAACAAACTGTCCCTAACCCTGAAAAAGACTACACCTTACACGCCTACTGCTGCTGTTTTCAGATACATGCTTACACAGGGAGCTTCGATGATACTTACCTCCTAAACCCTGCTCCATCACTTTGCCACCAACGCTATAACTTTGATAATATTTGCCTTAATTCTGCAAAAATCATAAGGGACCCCAAACCACAAAGCAAACACACAAAGTAACATTGCCATCCTATCCGTAAACATGCTGTAACAATTACTCACCTGAAGAAGAGCTGCATGCAATACAGGCACCTATTACTAGATTGGTTTACTCTAACAGATCCTACTAGTTGTTACCTCAAAAAGATAGGCGTACCGGTCTCTACTTGGAAACCCATCAGTCCATAGACTCTGACCCATCTAAAGACCCCTGCAACTGACTGAAGGAAAACCAAAGCACTTACCCCAAAGTGCACCCCAGGCAGAATGAGCTCTCTGATAGCATGCCTGGGGCTCATATACCATTTGGCCCTGCCCAGCACCCAAACCCAATCACCTGGGAAAGGTGAAAAGGAGGGGCAAAGCACAAAAAAGTAGAAAGAGGAGAAGCAGCAGCTGTGGTTTATTTATTTTTGCTTCAGCTTTGAATATTTAAAGCTTTTCTCCTCTACAACACCTGCCTCAGGAACCAAACAGCATTCAAGTGACGTGCTTTGCTCCTGTTCTGAAGACTATCACAGCCCACCTTGCCTGTGGCACCTGATAAACAGAAGAGAAAGCAACCACAGCAGCAAAAGCCACAGCACCCTTAGGACAGTTACTCTCATCTGCTCCTTTACCTCAGCTGCTTACCTACCCCACGTGGCAGATGCTTCCACCCGTTCTCTGAAGCCACCTAGAGCACCTCTAAAAGAGAAACTGGAATTTTACTCTATTTCGTGTAGTAAAATAACTGCAGTCACAGCCAAAAATAACAGCTACCTCTGTTCACTCACCAGAGTCACTCCAGAGATAGCTCGGGTCTTGATGTCCTGTACTGCACACTGCGTTTCAGCCTGAACAAAAGAAAACACAGTCAGAAGATAAACATTCAGCTGCCAGTATTAGCACCCATCCCTCAACAACAGAAGTGACCCCATATTTAATGTTATCGTTTCAAAACAGCAGTCCACTTGCCTCTGTACCTGGAAGTTAGATCCAAGCTCGAAAGGAACAGCCAGCATCACCCATGCCACCTGGGAATACTAAAGGACAAAATGACCACTGTGCTTGCAAGCGACCACCTGCCATACTGCTCCTCTGTCCCAAACAGCCTCACCTCAGACCCTCAGAGGGAAACACCTGAATGTCTTCCCTTCGCTTCGGATAAGGGACGACTAGGCTGACAACACGCTCACCTTCCCTCACTGCTCCATGACACGGGGATTTCCCTGTCCAAGACTGCACTAGGCACCTTCAGAGACAAGAGAAAAAGCACACCCTGAGGCACCTCATAGGCACAGCGTACCTCCTGCAATACCTCCCTCTTCCCAGCTCCTTTACCTCAGCTGCTCGTTAGCTCGATCTGAGATAAAGCTGCCCGGGCGGCGCCGCGCCGAAAGCTGCCCGGGCGGCGCCGCGCCGAAAGCTGCCCGGGCGGCGCCGCGCCGAAAGCTGCCCGGGCGGCGCCGCGCCGAAAGCTGCCCGGGCGGCGCCGCGCCGAAAGCTGCCCGGGCGGCGCCGCGCCGAAAGCTGCCCGGGCGGCGCCGCGCCGAAAGCTGCCCGGGCGGCGCCGCGCCGAAAGCTGCCCGGGCGGCGCCGCGCCGAAAGCTGCCCGGGCGGCGCCGCGCCGAAAGCTGCCCGGGCGGCGCCGCGCCGAAAGCTGCCCGGGCGGCGCCGCGCCGAAAGCTGCCCGGGCGGCGCCGCGCCGAAAGCTGCCCGGGCGGCGCCGCGCCGAAAGCTGCCCGGGCGGCGCCGCGCCGAAAGCTGCCCGGGCGGCGCCGCGCCGAAAGCTGCCCGGGCGGCGCCGCGCCGAAAGCTGCCCGGGCGGCGCCGCGCCGAAAGCTGCCCGGGCGGCGCCGCGCCGAAAGCTGCCCGGGCGGCGCCGCGCCGAAAGCTGCCCGGGCGGCGCCGCGCCGAAAGCTGCCCGGGCGGCGCCGCGCCGAAAGCTGCCCGGGCGGCGCCGCGCCGAAAGCTGCCCGGGCGGCGCCGCGCCGAAAGCTGCCCGGGCGGCGCCGCGCCGAAAGCTGCCCGGGCGGCGCCGCGCCGAAAGCTGCCCGGGCGGCGCCGCGCCGAAAGCTGCCCGGGCGGCGCCGCGCCGAAAGCTGCCCGGGCGGCGCCGCGCCGAAAGCTGCCCGGGCGGCGCCGCGCCGAAAGCTGCCCGGGCGGCGCCGCGCCGAAAGCTGCCCGGGCGGCGCCGCGCCGAAAGCTGCCCGGGCGGCGCCGCGCCGAAAGCTGCCCGGGCGGCGCCGCGCCGAAAGCTGCCCGGGCGGCGCCGCGCCGAAAGCTGCCCGGGCGGCGCCGCGCCGAAAGCTGCCCGGGCGGCGCCGCGCCGAAAGCTGCCCGGGCGGCGCCGCGCCGAAAGCTGCCCGGGCGGCGCCGCGCCGAAAGCTGCCCGGGCGGCGCCGCGCCGAAAGCTGCCCGGGCGGCGCCGCGCCGAAAGCTGCCCGGGCGGCGCCGCGCCGAAAGCTGCCCGGGCGGCGCCGCGCCGAAAGCTGCCCGGGCGGCGCCGCGCCGAAAGCTGCCCGGGCGGCGCCGCGCCGAAAGCTGCCCGGGCGGCGCCGCGCCGAAAGCTGCCCGGGCGGCGCCGCGCCGAAAGCTGCCCGGGCGGCGCCGCGCCGAAAGCTGCCCGGGCGGCGCCGCGCCGAAAGCTGCCCGGGCGGCGCCGCGCCGAAAGCTGCCCGGGCGGCGCCGCGCCGAAAGCTGCCCGGGCGGCGCCGCGCCGAAAGCTGCCCGGGCGGCGCCGCGCCGAAAGCTGCCCGGGCGGCGCCGCGCCGAAAGCTGCCCGGGCGGCGCCGCGCCGAAAGCTGCCCGGGCGGCGCCGCGCCGAAAGCTGCCCGGGCGGCGCCGCGCCGAAAGCTGCCCGGGCGGCGCCGCGCCGAAAGCTGCCCGGGCGGCGCCGCGCCGAAAGCTGCCCGGGCGGCGCCGCGCCGAAAGCTGCCCGGGCGGCGCCGCGCCGAAAGCTGCCCGGGCGGCGCCGCGCCGAAAGCTGCCCGGGCGGCGCCGCGCCGAAAGCTGCCCGGGCGGCGCCGCGCCGAAAGCTGCCCGGGCGGCGCCGCGCCGAAAGCTGCCCGGGCGGCGCCGCGCCGAAAGCTGCCCGGGCGGCGCCGCGCCGAAAGCTGCCCGGGCGGCGCCGCGCCGAAAGCTGCCCGGGCGGCGCCGCGCCGAAAGCTGCCCGGGCGGCGCCGCGCCGAAAGCTGCCCGGGCGGCGCCGCGCCGAAAGCTGCCCGGGCGGCGCCGCGCCGAAAGCTGCCCGGGCGGCGCCGCGCCGAAAGCTGCCCGGGCGGCGCCGCGCCGAAAGCTGCCCGGGCGGCGCCGCGCCGAAAGCTGCCCGGGCGGCGCCGCGCCGAAAGCTGCCCGGGCGGCGCCGCGCCGAAAGCTGCCCGGGCGGCGCCGCGCCGAAAGCTGCCCGGGCGGCGCCGCGCCGAAAGCTGCCCGGGCGGCGCCGCGCCGAAAGCTGCCCGGGCGGCGCCGCGCCGAAAGCTGCCCGGGCGGCGCCGCGCCGAAAGCTGCCCGGGCGGCGCCGCGCCGAAAGCTGCCCGGGCGGCGCCGCGCCGAAAGCTGCCCGGGCGGCGCCGCGCCGAAAGCTGCCCGGGCGGCGCCGCGCCGAAAGCTGCCCGGGCGGCGCCGCGCCGAAAGCTGCCCGGGCGGCGCCGCGCCGAAAGCTGCCCGGGCGGCGCCGCGCCGAAAGCTGCCCGGGCGGCGCCGCGCCGAAAGCTGCCCGGGCGGCGCCGCGCCGAAAGCTGCCCGGGCGGCGCCGCGCCGAAAGCTGCCCGGGCGGCGCCGCGCCGAAAGCTGCCCGGGCGGCGCCGCGCCGAAAGCTGCCCGGGCGGCGCCGCGCCGAAAGCTGCCCGGGCGGCGCCGCGCCGAAAGCTGCCCGGGCGGCGCCGCGCCGAAAGCTGCCCGGGCGGCGCCGCGCCGAAAGCTGCCCGGGCGGCGCCGCGCCGAAAGCTGCCCGGGCGGCGCCGCGCCGAAAGCTGCCCGGGCGGCGCCGCGCCGAAAGCTGCCCGGGCGGCGCCGCGCCGAAAGCTGCCCGGGCGGCGCCGCGCCGAAAGCTGCCCGGGCGGCGCCGCGCCGAAAGCTGCCCGGGCGGCGCCGCGCCGAAAGCTGCCCGGGCGGCGCCGCGCCGAAAGCTGCCCGGGCGGCGCCGCGCCGAAAGCTGCCCGGGCGGCGCCGCGCCGAAAGCTGCCCGGGCGGCGCCGCGCCGAAAGCTGCCCGGGCGGCGCCGCGCCGAAAGCTGCCCGGGCGGCGCCGCGCCGAAAGCTGCCCGGGCGGCGCCGCGCCGAAAGCTGCCCGGGCGGCGCCGCGCCGAAAGCTGCCCGGGCGGCGCCGCGCCGAAAGCTGCCCGGGCGGCGCCGCGCCGAAAGCTGCCCGGGCGGCGCCGCGCCGAAAGCTGCCCGGGCGGCGCCGCGCCGAAAGCTGCCCGGGCGGCGCCGCGCCGAAAGCTGCCCGGGCGGCGCCGCGCCGAAAGCTGCCCGGGCGGCGCCGCGCCGAAAGCTGCCCGGGCGGCGCCGCGCCGAAAGCTGCCCGGGCGGCGCCGCGCCGAAAGCTGCCCGGGCGGCGCCGCGCCGAAAGCTGCCCGGGCGGCGCCGCGCCGAAAGCTGCCCGGGCGGCGCCGCGCCGAAAGCTGCCCGGGCGGCGCCGCGCCGAAAGCTGCCCGGGCGGCGCCGCGCCGAAAGCTGCCCGGGCGGCGCCGCGCCGAAAGCTGCCCGGGCGGCGCCGCGCCGAAAGCTGCCCGGGCGGCGCCGCGCCAAATCACAGACTTACCCTTTATAGATGAAAAGGTAACTCTGATACGACCCTGCTCAGTCTCTTGGTAATACTGCGCCTATGTGGTCAAGCCTCTTGTAGCATGTAATCAAGCTCGTTTTAGTCTTCTGGAGAGTTACACGAGTGGCTTGATACATCTACAGTTTCAAATATAACCCAAAACCGGAAGTGTATCCCACCATCCCAAAAACAAATGAGCCAACATTCTCTGCTAAATATCCCTCTAGTAAGTGATTTCCAAGCACTTAAAATCTAGAAATCCATAGACACCAACCTGCCCAAAGAACCCTGCAACTGACTGAAGGAAAAACAAAGCACTTACCCCAAAGAGCAGCCCAGGCAGAATAAACTCTCTAATGGCATACCTGGGGCTCATATACCATTTGGCCCCGCCCAGCACCCAAACACAATCACCTGGGAAAGGGGAGGGGCAAAGCACAAGAAAGTAGAAAGAGAGCAGGAGGAGCAGCAGCTGTGGTGGTTTGTTTGTTGTTTTTGTTTACTTTTTTTTTTCTAAATCTGTTTTAGCTCAACAGCATGCAGACTGCAGACAAGAGAACTGGGGTGTTTCTAGAAGCAACAATCCCCATGCTTTTGCTGCAGCTTTGAATATTGAAAGGACAATATGACCAAGCAAGCAACTGAAATTTTTTCAGCTGGAATTAGCTCAAACCTTTCTTTACATAGAAAGAAAAATCTAGGAGCATAACAGATTACACGCCAAAAAAAAAAAAAAAAAACCAATTCCATGTAATAACATCACTCACAGGAAAAATCACGTACTTGAGTAGGCCATCTGAAAACCAAAAGGCTATGCTGATGGGTCAAAACACACTACAGGACACTGGAGCCTGGCCCTCTGCTGCACTGACTTAAAACCCATTCCTACACTCACCAAGGTGCAACCCAAACACACACAGCATTTCAGCCTCAACACAGCTTTGGGAACTGCTGGAAAGCAGGCTTCATCCTCAGCGAGGCGTACTCAGGCTCCACAGCATGGGGCTTCAGGCACCTCTTCACCTACTGAAGAAGGCCACCATCAGGAACTGCCACGCCAGACAACCTTTTTCCTCTACAACACCTGCCTCAGGAACCAAACAGCATTCAAGTGACCTGCATTGCTCCTATTCTAAAGGCTATCACAGCCCACCTTGCCTGTGGCACCTGATAAACAGAAGAGAAAGCAACCACAGCAGCAAAAGCCACAGCACCCTTAGGACAGTTACTTTCATCCGCTCCTTTACCTCAGCTGCTTACCTACCCCACATGGCAGATGCTTCCACCCGTTCTCTGAAGCCACCTATAGCACCTCTAAAAGAGAAACTGGAATTTTACTCTAGTTGATGTAGTAAAATAACTGTAGTGATGGGCACGAAAATGTGCCTGGGCAGCAGCAATCACAGACTTACCCTTTACAGATGAAAAAGGTGACCCTGCTCAGTCTCTCCGTAATACTACCGTGCTTATGCAGTCGAGGAACCGTACCCCACCATTTCTTAAAAACAAGGTAGCCGGCAACACCTCCTAAGCACACCTCTATTACATGAATTCCAAGCACTTAAAATCTAGAAGGCTGCAAGGTCTAAAGACTCTACAGCCAGCCAAACCGCAGGCAAAAGCTCCAAAAATAGAACAAACTGTCCCTAACCCTGAAAAAGACTACACCTTACACGCCTACTGCTGCTGTTTTCAGATACATGCTTATACAGGGAGCTTCGATGATACTTACCTCCTAAACCCTGCTCCATCACTTTGCCACCAACGCTATAACTTTGATAATATTTGCCTTAATTCTGCAAAAATCATAAGGGACCCCGAACCACAAAGCAAACACACAAAGTAACACTGCCATCCTATCCGTAAACATGCTGTAACAATTACTCACCTGAAGAAGAGCTGCGTGCAATGCAGGCACCTATTACTAGATTGGTTTACTCTAATAGATTCTACTAGTTGTTGCCTCACAATGATGTGCGTACCGGTCTCTACTTGGAAACCCATCAGTCCATAGACTCTGACCCACCTAAAGACCCCTGCAACTGACTGAAGGAAAACCAAAGCGCTTGCCCCAAAGTGCAGTCCAGGCAGAATGAGCTCTCTGATGGGATGCCTGCAACTCATATACCATTGCACCCCACCCAGCACCCCACCCCAATCACATGGGAAATGGGAGGGGCCATGCATGACAAGAGGTAAAGAGAGCAAGAGGAACAGCAGCCCTGTTTTTGGTGTGGTTTAGGTCAACAGCGTGCAGAGTACAGCACAGGCAACCAGGCTGTTTCTCTTGAAAGACCTGCCTTAGCTTTGGTGAAGGAAACTGATCGGGCTGACAGCCCTCTCACCTTTTTGCACCACTCCACAACATGGGGAATTCACCTCTCCAAGGCTGCACGACGGAAGGGCAGAAACAAGACGAAAAGCACACCCTGAGGCACCTCATAACCACAGCCTACCTACTGCAATACCTATACCTATCTTCCCAGCTGCTTTACCTCTGCTGCTCTCCATCTCCAAATCACATTCTTTTAACTGCCACACAGAGTGGCAGTCCTCCAGGTGCCACAGAGCAGCACCCTAATTTTTTTAGATTTTTAATAATTTTTTTTTAATTTCTTATTTTCAAAACAGCAGTCCGCTTCCCTCTGATGATGGACAGCAGGTCAAGCCAGTCACCGAGTTGCCAAAGCAGAGCTTCACGGTTCCAGAAGGCGCTCTTTCCTTTGACCTATTCCTTATAAGCGTTATCTACCACTGGCAAAGCAATAAACAGAATGCAAACAGGCACTGCCACATTTGACAAAATTCATGTTTTTTATTTTATCATTTCAAAAGAGCAGTCCATTTGCCTCTACATCTGAGAAGTAGATCAAACCAGTCACCGAGTTGCCGAACAAGAACTTGACAGTTGCTGTTTCCTTTGACCAATTCCTCCTAAGGTTTACCTACTGCTGGGAAAAAAAGAAAAAAGACTCTGTGCCAGCTGCCCTTGAGTACTCGCCCAGAGCTTGAGTATTCGCCCAGAGACAGACCAGATGTCTTTCCCAAAAGAGTCAGGACAATGTATTATTGCACTGATGAACCACCACGTTAGCTACCATCACTAATTGTCAGGCAGGACAGCTCCAGGCCAAACACACACATAAAAAGGCACGCTACAAACATCGTGACCAAAACATGGGAGAAGAATTACTTATACTATAAGAATTACTCACCTGAAGAAGAGCTGCATGCAATAAAGGCATCTACTACTATATAGATTAGTTTACTTTAAATGATCCTACTAGATGTTACTTTCAATAGATGTACTTATCTCTTTCAACTTAGAAACGCATCAACCCCTAGACTCTGACGCACCTTAAAAAAAAAAAAAAAAGTGCAACTGACTGAAGGAAAAACAAAGCACTTACCCCAAAGAGCAGCTCAGGCAGAATGAGCTCTCTGACAGGACACCTGCGGCTCATATACCATTAGGCCCCACCCGGCACCCTGCCCCAATCACCTGGGAAAGAGGAGGGGCAAAGCACAGGAAGGGATAAAGAGAGCAGCAGCTGCGTTTTTTATTTGGCTTAGCTCAACGGTGTGTGGGGCGTTACTAGAGGCAACAATTCCTGTGCTTTTGCTTCAGTCCTGATTATTGAAACGACAATATTACCAAGTAGGTAACTAAAACTGTTTTTGACTGTAATTAGCTGAAACCTTTCTTTACATAGGTAGAAATAATCTAGGAGTGTAACAGATTACAAACCACAAAAATACAATTCAATGTAGTAAAATAACTCACCAGAGAAGTAACCTACCTTAGTAGACTATCTAAAAAACAAAAGGCTATGCAGATGGGTTCAAAAAAGCCAACCCAATTGAGATCTGAAAAGGGTACAGACATTCTCAAAAGGAGCAGGGAAAAAATAATGGCACAGAACAAGCCGGAAAGAATGCTGAGCAGATTTAAAAGATCTGTAAGACCTCAGGAGGGACCTGAGCAGAGCACGTAGGTCTTTGGAAAGTGGGGGGAGGGAGGACGGGTTAGCCAGGGACTAGGAATACTAAGTAGAGGAGAAAATGAGTGTTGTGAGCCTGAAGTGTGTACAAGCATCATAAAGAGGGCTCCTGAGAGGATGGGAAAACAAAGGGAAAGCTGCTTACCTCTGAGAAGTCGTCCTTGATCTTTGTGCCACGGACATTTGTCTTGCGTGCTTGGCTCACGAGTTTAGGGGTCCCCGTACGTTGAAGGCTTACCTCTGAGAAGTCCTACATGGCTCCACCTGCGTTACTGATTTTTTTTGCCAGCAGGTGGCGGCAGAAAATCCTGAGAAGTGGCAGACGCAGCTTCCCAAACCGTTTTCTCAATAATGGGAAGCAGTGCGAACCACGTGGAAAACCACAAGTGAAAAACTACAGGTGGAAAACCACAAGTGCAGCAGAGAAATGTACCCCACGTCGTCTAGGGGAGGAAATAACTGCCCTGAGCAACGTGCCCTTCCCAGGGTGAACCCAACGTGCCCAAGGCCTTGGGGGGCGGGCAGAAAAGGAACCCGAGACTCTTAGTATGTCTCCTGAGAATCGCAGCTTACAGTTACTCCATGTCTTCTGGTCTTGCAGGATGAGGCAGAGGTCTAATTAATTCCTTCTCCATCTCTCTGGAAAGAGCTTTTCTCCTGTCTGTGACAAAGGAGAAAAATGTTATGATCGTGGGAGTCATCATACAAAGCCACACTCTGTGAATTCACTATTACAGTTAAGATCGTTTTTAATCAAAAACACCTCGGCCGCAAACTGCAAACTCGGCTACCACTGCAAACATAGCGCTGCACAAAAATTCAACTCAAGATAGAGGAAAGGGCGAGCTAAAAGGACGAATGACGTGACCAAAGGCAACTGCAACAACCATCTGGTAGATGGTTGTCCACAGCCCTCAGATTTCATGGTCGTCTTTCCTGAAGAATGAATCCTGGAAGAACAGAAAAGATACACAACGTGTCCACAACAACTTTTGAGGAGACTACTGAAAAGAAAACCAAAAAAATAGAAACAGCAAGCGGCTAGTACGTCAGTTTTGTTAACAGAGTAACATTAACATACTAGAAATTTCCACGTTCTATGTAGCCCCAAGGTGGTGCTGGGTACATCCACTGATATTAATGGGGTGGCACAATGTAAGAGAGAGTTAATAGACAAGGTACACCTGAGGTGCAGAGATTGCATATTCCAGGTGACAAAAAAGGCACAGCTTGGCACCCAGTTTGGATCAACTTGCGTATGAGTCTGCTGATATGTGAGTATATACTGCAAGCAGAAAAGTCTTTTACTCCACAGACTCAGTTTCATTTATGTATATACATACATATATGTATGGGTATGTATCTCTCTCTCTCTCTCTATATATATATATATAAACAAACAAACGTTGGGAACTTTATAACCCCTTGAGTAACAATCATTAGCTATGCCTACGCTGAAAGCCAGGACTATGCCTAAGTGATTAAGTAAACACGGAGCCTTATCTGTGAAGTGCTGAAAATGCCCCATAACCACTGGGGGGCTTATGCATGGTGTACATAATTTTTGCGCAAACATGCATCTTAATACACAAAGAGGAGGGGCGAGGCAGACAAAGGTTTTAGGGACGCGTCAAGACCAGAACAGCCACTGGGCAATCGCTCAGATGTGCAAAGCTCAGCTAAAACTCGCACAAATCCACCGAGGGAAGAAGGCTACCTACTTGTCTGCTTCAAATAACCTCTACAAAGAACGTATTACAAAATCAAAAACGAAACCATCATCCAACAAAGCAAACGTCTGGAATACAAAGGGCTAAAACTGACAGCTGAGGTTTGATTCTTTAGCAATGTCAAAGGTCTTCAGATCCTACCTTACTTCTCGTGGATGGTGGCGTTGCAGCACAGAAATGAGGGGAGCGGGAAGATCGCAACAGGCCAAATGCGGTGCTGGGCTCCTAAAGGAGCTGGTGGGATAGCACTGACGAGAGTGAGACAGGCTGTCAGCCTTCTCCACGAGCTGAAGAAGAGGAGCGCAAGTGTCCGAAGAAGCTGTTTCTTCTCATACTTCATTTAATACACACCATCTTTAAATCCAGGGCATCTTCTTAGGGAGCAGATAAAGAGGTAGAGTTAGCGGCTCCAGGGATGCTTCAGGATCTTATTTCTTTCTATAGTTAGCTGCTATCCATAAACCCGGACCAGTTAAAATACAGAGTTATATTAAAAATTCTGGATAATAACAAAAGTATGGGATTTAAAAAACAAAACAAAAACACGCTTGCACGGAAAAGAGGTTAAATTATCTCACTCATTTCCCAATTCCCCTGCAGACTCTACGCTCAGCTCCTCTTAACTCACTTACCTATCCAAACGCAGGACAGACGCATCAGTTCTCATCATTCTTGGTGAAAAGACGACATTTTAACGCTTGCTCTCAAATATCATCTCTTTCCAGCACGCTTTCCTGCAAGCTATGCTAATTCCTCCAGGCTTTTTAATATATGACAGAAACTTCACTGTTTTATCTTAATGACCATCTCGGTGGGAGTCACCGACCTGCTGTCTTTGATTCTGCTGTCTTCACAAATACAAATAAAACAGTACTTCAGTGATGCTCTGTGACAAACTAGGCGACACGCGCACCGACCTC
>NW_026109758.1:0-29464 GCF_013377495.2 Cygnus atratus
GCACTGATCCTACAGGTTAGTGGATCGTACTCAGAGAAGATGTGTTGAAGCGAGCAATGCATGGCTTTTGCTATTTAACTGCAAATCATTATGTTGTATGGACGGAACGTAGCTGTGTAATGGCTGTAGATTTGAGCAACAGAGCACCGCTGCCTGCTCTTGTTCCTCTCCTGTTGCTTTCCATTCAGTGTGACAGGGCAGCAGACAGTCCATGAAAGGTTGCGTTGTAAAAGTAAGTGAAAGACTCACTGAGCTGTATGGAGGTCTTGGAGATGTTTGCAGTTGGAATCCCGTCCTCTGGTGTGCAGTGGTCATCAGAGAAATTTCGGGGGGACATGTCCTCTGAGTGCTAAGGGTCTGTACAAAGCAGAATGGAAGGCGGTGACGAAGAGGAAGAAGACGTCTTGCTTCAGAGCATTCTGAGCTAGATGGAAGAGTGTGCAGGCATTTGGAAAGATTTGATAAAGGAGGAAAAAAATGAAGAGGAGGAAGAAGAAAAGGAAAAGGAAAGAGGAGAGGAAGAGAAGCAGATGGATAGAAGGAGTGAATGAAAGAAAGGAAACATGAAGAAACGTACGATGAATGAAAGAAGTAAGAAAAAAGGAAAGAAGGAACTGAAAGGAATGAAAGAATAAAAGGAAAGAAGGACTGAAAGGATGAAAGAAATAAAAGGAAGAAGCACTGAAAGGATGAAACAAGAAACAGGAAGAGAGGTAGAGAACAAATGAAGAAAAAATCTAAGAGAAGAAAGAAAAGAAAAGAAGAAAGAAAGAAAGAAAGAAAGAAAGAAAGAAAAAAGAAAGAAGAAGAGAAAGAAAGAAGGAAGACATCGAGAAGAATGCAAGCAGCAAGAAGCAAGGAAGAAGCAAGCAAGAACCAAGCAAGAACAAGCAAGAAAAAGAATGGAAGAGAAACAAAGGAGAAAAGCGCCAGGGAAGGAGGGAAAGAAAGGAATGAAAGAAGTGAAAAGAAAATTTAGTAAAAGGAAATTTAGGAAAATTAGGAATATTTAGAAAATATAGGAAATTTAGGAAAAGAAGGAAATTTAGGAAATGGACGGGAAGGAAGCAGAGAGAAAAGATGGAAGGAGGAAAGAAGTGAAAGAAGAGAAGAATGAAAATAGACGTCCAGAAGAATGTAGGCAAGTAAGAAAGCAAGCAGGAAGCAGCAAGACAGAGAATGGAGGAGAAGGAAGGGAGAAGAGAGACGGGAAAGGAAGCAAGTGAGGAAGAGGAGCGTGTGTCGGCGTGGTGCGTGCAGGGCTGGAGCCGGTCGGTGTGCGGGGAGCGTCGTCTGGAGCGCAGCGCTGAGGGGCTGTTGCCCCCTCGTTAGCGCTGCTGTCTCGGCCCGTGCTGGGCTCGGTGTCGGCGCCGTCGCCGCGGTGGTCCCGCGAGTGCCGGGGGTGTCCCGCGAGGCGGGGGCGGTGTCGCTGCCGTGCTGGCGGCGGCGGGCGCGAGTGAGGCGGCGGAGCACACGGTGTCGCTGCAGGCTCAGGAACGGCGCGGGGAGCGGCGGAGGGCGGCTCCGCCCCGGGGCGGCGGGAAGGGCGGCTTGTGCGCGCGGGGGGAGCGGCGCGGGGCGGGCAGGAGAGCGGCGGCGGCGGCGGCGGCGGGGAGCCGTGCGGGGCGCGGGCGGCGGCGGCGGCGGCCATGTCGGTGGTGCGTGCGGGCCGTGGTGGCGGGTGCTGGTGCTGCAGGCGGCCTGGGCGCTGGGCGGCGGGCAGTGCGCTACTCGGTGCCGGAGGAAGCCAAGGGCGGCACGGTGGTGGGGCGGCTGGCGCAGTACCTGGGCCTGGAGGCGGGCGAGGCGGAGGCGCGGCGGCCTGCGGCTGGTGTCGCAGGGCCGGCGGGAGAGCGTGGAGGTGAGCGGGGCGAGCGGGGCGCTGGTGGTGAGCTCGCGGCTGGACCGGGAGGAGCTGTGCGGGAAGAGCGCGCCCTGCGCCCTGCGCCTGGAGGTGCTGCTGGAGCGGCCGCTGCGCGTCTTCCACGTGGAGGTGGAGGTCACCGACATCAACGACAATGCCCCGCTCTTCCCCCGCGCCACCAAAAACCTCAGCATCCCGGAATGAAATACGATGCGGGGTCCCGCTTTCCGCTGGAGGGCGCGTCGGATGCGGATATCGGAGCCAACGCGCAGCTCTCCTATAACCCTCAGCCCCAGCGAGCACTCGCTCTGGAATTACAAAAAGAGAATGAACGGAATATCATTCCTTATCTTGTATTAAAGAAATCTCTGGACCGCGAGTCTCTGCCGAGCACCGTCTGTTGCTGACGGCGAGTGACGGGGCAGGCCGTCGCTAACGGGCACGGTGAGCTGGTGGTGTCGGTGCTGGATGCGAACGACAACGCGCCCCAGTTCAACCAGTCGGTGTATAAAGTGCAGGTACTGGAGAGCGCAGATGAGGGGACACTGTTGGCGCGGGTGGTGCCACAGAACCCGACGAGGGAAGTACAGTGAAGTGACCTACAGCGCAAGCAACTTTATTCCCCTGAGTGGAAGAGATCTCATTCCGTTAATTGCGCAGACGGGCGAGATCCGACTCGTCGGTCCTCTGGACTTGAAGAAGTCAGTGTCTTGACTTTCGCATTGAGGCGAGAGACAAGGGGAACGCCCCCGTTATCAGGGCACTGACAGCGTGGAGCTGGAGGTGTTTGGACGTGAACGACAACGCGCCCGAGGTGTGGGTGACGTCGCTGTCGGTGCCGGTGGCCGAGGACGCGTCGTGGGGACGGTGGTGCGCTGCTGAGCGTGTCGGACCGGGACTCGGGGTCGAACGGGCGGGTGCGGTGCGCGGTGTGGCCGCCGTCCGCCGTTCGGGCTGGTGGCGACGTTCGCGGGCTCGTACGCGCTGGTGCTGCGGGAGGCCGCTGGACCGGGAGCGGGTGTCGGAGTACGAGGTGGAGGGGCGGGCGGAGGACGGGCCGGGGCGCCGCCGCTGCGCGCACAGCCGCGGGCTGCGGGTGCCGGTGTCCGGACGTGAACGACAACGCGCCGGCGTTCGCGCAGGCCGTGTACCACGGTGCTGGCGCGGTGAGAACAACGCGGTGCGGGCGCGGAGCTGGCGCGGCTGTGGGCGGGGGACCCGGACGAGGCGGGCAAACGGGCGCGTGAGCTACTCGGTGGCGGAGGGCGGCGCGGGCGCGGGGTCGGGTCGGGGTCGGGGTCGGTGGGGGTCGGGGTCGGGGTGGCGTTCCGGCGTCGAGCTACGTGTCGGTGGACGCGGAGAGCGGCGGCTGTGGGCGCTGCAGCCCCTGGACTACGAGGAGCTGCAGGTGCTGCAGTTCGAGGTGCGGGCGGTGGACGCGGGCGAGCCGCCGCTGTGCGGCAACGCCACGGTTTGCAGCTCTTCGTGGTGGACGAGAACGACAACGCGCCGGCGCTGCTCCCGCCGCCGGCGGCGGGCCGGGGCCCTGGGCTGCGGGCGAGGCGTCGGCGTCGGCTTGGCGCCGGGGTCGCTGTGGGCGTGGGCGGCGTGGGGGCGCCGGCGGGCAGGTGGTGGCGAAGATCCGCGCGGTGGACGCGGACTCGGGGCTACAACGCGTGGCTGCGCTACGAGCTGTGGGAGCCGCGGGGCAAGGGCCCGTTCCGCGTGGGGCTGTACAGCGGCGAGGTGAGCACGGCGCGGGCGCTGGAGGAGGCGGACGGCCCGCGGCAGCGGCTGCTGATCGTGGTGCGGGACCACGGGGAGGCCGTCGCGCTCGGCCACGGCCACGCTGAGCGTGTCGCTGGTGGAGGGCGCCGAGGCGGCGCTGGCGGCGGACGGGGGCGGTGTCGGCGGGGGCGGGGCTGCGGCCGGCGGCGGGCGCGGAGGGCGGCGCGGCGGCGGCGGCGGCGGCGGCGGCGGCGGCGGCGGCGACGAACGTGTGGCTGGTGGTGGCCATCTGCGCGGTGTCGAGCCTGTTCCTGCTGGCGGTGGTGCTGTACGGGGCGTCGCGCTGGGCGCCGCGGGCGGCCGTGCTGTCGGGGCCCGGTCCGGCGACGCTGGTGTGCGCCAGCGAGGTGGGCAGGCTGGTCGTACTCGCAGCGCCAGAGCCGGAGCCTGTGCGTGGCGGACGGCGCGGGCAAGAGCGACCTGATGGTTTTTCAGCCCCAACTGCCCGCCCGCCGCCCGGCCCCGCGCCGAAGGAGACGCCGCAGGAGCCGCCGCTCTCCTGGACACGGTCAGTGCCACTTGCCCTCCTCTCGACCCTTAATCTGCCCTCTTCCTCCCCCTCATCTTCTCCCTCTTCATTGCCCGTGTCCTCTCTCTTTAGTCTTTCCCTCTTCCTCTCCCTTACCTTCCCCGTCCCCGCTCCTAGCCATCCCCTCGGAAGCGGTTGTGGCAGGTGGGCGCCGTCCCCGGGCCGCAGCCGCTTGGTTGCTCGTCAGGTGCTCGAGCTGTGAGTGCTGACAGCTCTGTGGCCTGGGTCTGTGCCCCAGCGTGGGGCCTGTCAAGGGCTGGTGTACTTGGATCCCCCCTCCTGCTGCCAGGACAGGGCCCTTCTGGAAACCTCTCGTGCTGTACAGGGTCAGCTGTGAAATCTTCTCTCCGTGCGTAATGGTGGAAAGTCATTCTCATGTCTGATACCTATGGTTCCTTAATATTGGTGTCTTATTTCTTCTCACACAGTTACAAATGGTACACAGGGCCGGTGAGCACCGTTGGTGTCTGTTCAACTTGTTCTAGTTGTGGCCATGTATGCCTGTGCCTATTATTGTGCTGAGACAGTGTATTACTGTCTGTAATCAGCTGATGGTGACTTTTGCATCTTTGTCTTTGTATCTCGAAGATCTCCTCATCTCTTGCTTTGGGACATCTTATTGAAACCAGCTGTTCAGTATCTGAGTTTTTCTCACAGCGAATGAAATCAATGCCAAATTTCATTAGAGCTGTCACGGACGTGGCCTCTGCAAGTCCTGTTGGTCACTGGTTTGTAGCATTTCTGCTTGAGACTGTTGAAGGACTGCAAGCCAGGAAGAGTCTGTGGTGGTGACTGTCCATCAGGCACTGTTGAAAGCCCTTTAAGTAGCTGAATGACAAGCCTGCTATTGTCATTGTGCTCTGTTTTGTTTCTGTTCTTGTTGAGAACTTTGTGTGTTTTGATTGTCCTGTCAAGAAGAAATGACGAAGGTGACACTTGGGTCTTTGGGCTTTTCTGACTGTGGATTTGTATTCCTTGTCAGGGAAGTGGCATGTCACACAGAGCCCTGCTTAGAAGTTGTTACAAAGAGTCTGCCAGACATGGTGGATTTAGTTCCATTGGAATATTTTTCATTTTTTGTAGCTGTGATTGATGGGAAGGGTCTGTGAAAGCTGGAGTGATCCTTGGGTGGGAAGGGAAATCATGTAATCAGGTGGAGATGAATGTGGCCATGGCAGTGAATGGGACCTGGCCATTTCTTGATGTGAGCGATGAACTTGAAAAGGATCTGCATTGCATGCCATAACAGAAGAAGAAGAGATGCGTACTTGTGTTAAGAACACATGTCCCAGAATGGTGGATCATGGGTGTCTAAAGCAAAGCCTGAGGCAGAAACCGTCCCAGAGTGTTGCTGTGGAAGACCCTTTCCCAAGCTCCAAGAGACACGATTTGAAGGTCTTCCTTAACTTGAGACAATATGTGGTGTTGAAATGTGTGGATGTCGTTTGAGGCAAATTGCCTTTCATCAGCTGTGAATCCCTCTTTCTCCTCTGGGACGTGTTGAATGAGAAGGAAAAACTTCAGGCATTGCAGAGAAGTGGACCAGGAAGTGGGCGGGGTGATTTCCCTCGAAGCAGGGATGTGTTGTCCTTGTGTGGAGGCCTGGAGTTGCGTTAGATGAGATTGCAGAGGGCCTTGTCTTGTGCGGGTCAGAATATGTCAGAGGAAGGTATTTTGACTCCCTCCCTATCCTTCTGTTGCATGGATTCTGTGTAGCGTTGCAGTTGCTTGTGATCACCATGTCTCCGCTCTCTGCAAGCCATGCTTGTGTCCCCCATCTCTTTTTATGCTCTTTGAAAATATACCGACTTTTTCACTCTCTTTACCACCAGAAAGTAGTTTGTAAAAGGAAAGATGCATCTGAAACCATGTTATACTTTTTCCCTTTATGAGTATGCCAGTAGTGTTCTCTGCAGTACAGAGGTAGAAGAGCACAGCCAGAGGTCAGGGCAAGAAAGAAGCCGGTTTGATGCATGAGCCAAGGTGTTTTGTTTGAGGATGGCTTCAGAGGATCTGACTGTGCCAGTCGTATGCATTCTGCGGTGACTGGCGTCGGTTGTGTCCTTGGAGTGCTGGTAAATGTGGTGTGATTGTTTCTTGTGCCCAGCTCATGCTCATTACAGCTGGATGCAGTTGGTGGGGTGTGTGATGCTCATGACACAGCGATGTTGGAGTCTTCCTCCTTCTCACAGAGAGCTGGTAATGGAACATGATATTGCTTTGGTGTTTGTTCTAGTATTTTTTCTTGCATTGCATTGGTGTTTGTTTTATGGACTTCATGTGTGTAAG
Source organism: Cygnus atratus (assembly GCF_013377495.2). Classification (NCBI taxonomy): domain Eukaryota; kingdom Metazoa; phylum Chordata; class Aves; order Anseriformes; family Anatidae; genus Cygnus; species Cygnus atratus. The sequence continues at coordinate 6,471 of NW_026109758.1, forward strand.
CACCTTTTGATGTATTTTTTTTAACTTTCGCATCTCTGTTTGCCCATATCCAAGAGCTCCTCAGCTCCTGGTTTAGAATTTCGTTCCTGGAGTTCCTATTTTCCAGGGTGCAGGATAGAATATGCGAGAGGACAACGAGGACAAGAGGCCTTACACACTGCGCTCATTGGCTCAGAATATCCAGAAATTCAGCTGTGATCCCTTTGTGAGCATGAGAGGCTACATATTATTTATGCCACCACATGTCTGTCTTGCTCTGTGTGTTTGGAGGCTTCACCTGGTGTTTTCCCTGTGTATCCCCTTCCTGCATGTAGAGGAAGTTCAAGTAATCTGAAAGCACAGCAGCATGGTTTATGTGGGAACCTGGGACCTGTGGAGGCATCCAAGCAAGTGACTGTTGACAGCAAGGCCATGTGTGAAGAAAGATGAGCTTCCTGAGGGCCCTCTGTAATTGAGTTCTGCATGTCCTCACTCCCTGTTGTTATGATGTTCCTGCTTGTGAAAACATCTGCCATAGGTGCCTTTAATCATGTCTGCCTGAACGTTGAGCTTTTCCAACTAATGATGTTTCTGCTTGAGAAGACCTCCCTGAGATCTTTCCTCTGCTCATATTCTTGGGAGGGACAGGAAGAAGTGCTGTCTGTATTCTCAGTGTTATCCAGACCTTGTGTTCCAATGAAGTGGAATGGGATCCTTTGGTTTTCTTCTGTCCTGTAACAAAAATGTCCCACTCCCTCCTCTGCTATTTTTCTTCTCTCACACTGGAAATATGTTGGTAACGGTAGATGAGATGTAGTCTGCTGAGTTGTGGCTGCTGCCAGAGAGCAGACACTTGGGCAGTTGGCTGTGAGTGTGGGTGCTGGTTTAGAGCGGAGGTTGTCCTTACGAGAATGTCATTGGCTTTCAGGTCTGCCTCTTGCTTCTCATGTGATAGCTGTGTGGCAGGGAGCACTGCTCACTCTCCCATGATTGAGGAGCTTTTGCAAAGCTTGATGATTCTGTTCTGTCCAGTTTCCCTAGACATCACTGATAACTTCGAATGAGAATATCTATTTTAAACCCATTCTGCATCCATGAATCTATTTCATTTTCTTGACAGAAAACCACCGAACTACTGGGAAGACATTTATATGCACTTGTGATGTTGGTTGATTGCTCAGAAATGTGTTCCAGGGAGGCACATGAAACAATTCTGCTCTCGTCTTTGTCTGCTTGTAGCCTTATTTTTCTGGCTAGAGAAACGGTTTAACATATGGTGTCCAATTTGCTGTGATCCATTGGCATTCACAGCCACCCCCTTCAGAAGCCCCAGAACTCTTCATTGAAATAAGACGTAACACATACATGCATAGAGTTGATGTTATCCATAAGAGTGCTTTGCTTGTCAACATCTGGGGTGTTCTTTCACAAAATGAAATGAGCACCCATTGCCTTTTGGGCTGTCACACCATCACCTTTATAAACCGTGTTCCTCATCCCCCTGTAATGTTTGCATCTGAGATTGTTGAAGCACAGAAAACTGGAAGGGTCAACTGCAGAGGGTGTGTTGGAGACAGTGTCTATGTGATTCTGTTTGTATGCTTCTCTGTGGTGCTTTCATTGATGGAAGGTTCTGCAAAAGCTGGAGTCAGCTTTGGGGTGTGGCGAGCAAGTGTGGTATCTGGTGGAGGTGAACATGTCAGTGGCACTGAGCAGGACTGAGCCATTTTGGATGTTCCCAGGGTGAACTTGGTCAGGGCGATCTTGCCTTGTGTTTGGTGGTAACTTGTTGGAAGCTGATGTTTTCCTGGGACGACCTCCCTTTTTGCAGTGGAAGTGAATGGTGGGGACCTTAAGGTACCTCGTGCTGAAGGTGACATGTGGACATCCGTGGTTCCCTTGCTGAGAGCAGGACGAACACTGCATTTCGATGAGGCTGGTCAGGGCCTCATCCCGTCGAGGTCTGTCTGTCTCCAAGGAAGGCTATTTGTTTCAATTCCTAGCCCAGTGTTCCAGGGCCTCCCCAGGTTCTACGTAGAGTTTTGTTGTTGTCTGCCCACTTGGTTTTCCTTCATGTCACTCTTCTGTACCACAGGCCTGGCTTTGCAGCAGTCTGGCAGATGGCCTTTGACTCCTGTGTTCCTGAGCATGAGGAGTGGCTGCTCCATCAGAAGCTGCTGTAAATGTTGTCCATCGGTCCAGCTTTCTCCGTTTCCATCTGAGATTGCTGAGCCAGTGCAAAGCCTTGAGAGTGCCGTTTGTGCAGGGGGGGAGATCCTGGCAGTTGTGGGAGAAGGTGAGGCTTTGCAGAGGGTGATGCTCAGAGGTGGGTTTGGAGCTGGATTGTGTCGGTGGGGTGGAGCATCGTTCATGTGTTGTAGCAGTGATTTTGTGAGTGGCACAGAGAAGGGGCAGGCATTTTGCACTGAGCAGGATGATACTGAGTAGGAAATGGCCTTGCGTGTGGGAAACAGTGATGCTGGGTGGAAGCCGGAGTGTGGCATTGACCAAGAAGTGGGGAGGAGGGGAAGAAGTGCTCTCCGTGTTTACGCTGTTGGCAAATCTTTTGCTACAGCGAGGTGGAATGGGATTCTTTGGTTTTCTTCTCTCCTGCGTGACAGCTTCCCGTGTGATAGCTGCGTGCCAGAGAGCACCACAAACTCTCCCATGACAGGGGAGCTTTTGCATAGCTTGATGTTTTCTGTACAGTCCAGCTTCCCTAGAAATCACTGAAGATATTGTAAGAATGAAAGATGAAATTGACAGAATGAAAGAAGGTACAAGAAATAGAAGGAAGTAAGGAACAGAAAGAATGAAAGCAGAAAAAGATTGAATGAAATAAAACACATAAGAAAAGAATTAAGAGCTAAATTGAAAGAAGTTTCAGAGAGAATGAAAGAAGTGAAAGAAGGAAAAGGAGGAAAGAAGGAAAGAAGTATGCATGCAGAAGAAAGCATGCAAAGAAAAATGCATGCAGAAGAATGTACGCAAGAAAGAAGCAAGCTGGAAAGCAAGCAAGACAGAGAATGCAGGAGAAAGAAAAGAGGAGTGAGATGAGAAATAAAAGAAGGAAGCAAACAAGCAAGCAGGAGCCTCTGTCCACGTGGTGTGTGCAGGGCTGGAAGCCGGTCGGTGTGTGGGGAGTGCTGGTTGCAGTGCACTGAAAGGGAGTGAAAGACTCACCTCAGCTGTATGGAACCTGTTTGCAGCGGGCATCCAGGTCCTCTGGTCAGCAGTGGCTCATCTAGAGTAATTCCCAGGGGGACATGTTCCTCCTAAGTGCTAATTGATTTTGTGCAGAGCTGAATGGAAGGCGGTGAGGAAGAGGTCTTGCCTCAGAGCATGTCCAAGTTTGACTGGAAGAGTGGTGCAGGCATTTGGAAAGCATTTTGCTAAAGCAGGAAAAGAAAATAAAGAGGAGAAAGACGAAAAGGAAAAGTTAAGAGAAGAGGAAGAGAAGCAGGTGGATAGAAGGACTGAAGAAAAGAAAGAAGCATGAAGAAACTGCAGGATGAATGAAAGAAGAGAAAAGGAATGAAGAAACTGAAAGGCTGAAAGAAGTAAGAGAAAGGAAAGACGTCACTGCAAGGATGAAAGAAGGAACTGGGAGACAGGTAGAGAACGAATGAAGAAAGAATCTGTGAGAAAGAAAGAAGGAACGAAGACATCGAGAAGAATGCAGATGAGCAAGAAGCAAGGAAGGAGCAAGCAAGAAGGAGGGAAGACAGAGAATGGAAGAGAAACAAGGGAGGAAAGAGCCACAGAAGGATGGAAAAGAATGAATGAAAGAAGTGAAAACAAGGAAAATTAGGAAAAGAAGGAAAGGAAGGATGAAAAGAAGCAAAGACAGAAGGAGGAAAGAAGAGAATTGAAAGAAGAAAAGAAGGAAAGAAGAGAAAGAAGGAAAGATGTCCAGAAGAATGCAGACAAGCAAGAAAGCAAGCAGGAAAGCAAGCAAGACAGAGAATGGAGGAGAAGCAAAGGAGAAGAGAGACGGGAAAGGAAGCAAGCAAGCAAAGAAGCAAGGAGGAGCGTCCGTCGGCGTGGTGCGTGCAGGGCTGGGAGCCGGTCGGTGTGCGGGGAGCGCCGTCTGGAGCGCAGCGCTGCGGGGCTGTTGCCCCCTCGTTAGCGCTGCTGTCTCGGCCCGTGCTGGGCTCGGTGTCGGCGCCGTCGCCGCGGTGTGTCCCGCGAGTGCCGGGGGTGTCCGCGAGGCGGGGGCGGTGTCGCTGCCGTGCTGGCGGCGGCGGGCGCGAGTGAGGCGGCGGAGCACACGGTGTCGCTGCAGGCTCAGGAACGGCGCGGGAGCGGCGGGAGGGCGGCTCCGCCCCGGGGCGGCGGGAAGGGCGGCTGTGCGCGCGGGGGGAGCGGCGCGGGGCGGGCAGGAGAGCGGCGGCGGCGGCGGCGGCGGGAGCCGTGCGGGGCGCGGGCGGCGGCGGCGGCGGCCATGTCGGTGTGCGTGCGGGCCGTGGTGCGGGTGCTGGTGCTGCAGGCGGCCTGGGCGCTGGGCGGCGGGCAGGTGCGCTACTCGGTGCCGGAGGAAGCCAAGGGCGGCACGGTGGTGGGGCGGCTGGCGCAGGACCTGGGCCTGGAGGCGGGCGAGGCGGAGGCGCGGCGGCTGCGGCTGGTGTCGCAGGGCCGGCGGGCGAGCGTGGAGGTGAGCGGGGCGAGCGGGGCGCTGGTGGTGAGCTCGCGGCTGGACCGGGAGGAGCTGTGCGGGAAGAGCGCGCCCTGCGCCCTGCGCCTGGAGGTGCTGCTGGAGCGGCCGCTGCGCGTCTTCCACGTGGAGGTGGAGGTCACCGACATCAACGACAATGCCCCGCTCTTCCCCGCCGCCACCAAAAACCTCAGCATCGCGGAGCTGTCGCTGCCGGGGTCCCGCTTTCCGCTGGAGGGCGCGTCGGATGCGGATATCGGAGCCAACGCGCAGCTCTCCTATACCCTCAGCCCCAGCGAGCACTTCGCTCTGGATTTGCAGCGGAGTGAAGAACATCTTGAATCGCTGTTCCTGGTGCTGACGAAAGGTCTGGACCGCGAGTCGCTGGCCGAGCACCGTCTGGTGCTGACGGCGAGTGACGGGGGCAGACCGTCGCTGACGGGCACGGTGGAGCTGGTGGTGTCGGTGCTGGATGCGAACGACAACGCGCCCCAGTTCAACCAGTCGGTGTATAAAGTGCAGGTGCCGGAGAACGCGGCAGAGGGAACACTGGTGGCGCACGTGGGTGCCACAGACCCGGACGAGGGAATTAATCACGAATTCTTCTTCAGCATTGTCAGTTCAGTTCCTGCTGCCAAGAGAGATGTCTTTGGCGTTGATCCGCAGACCGGAGAGATCCGTCTCCAGGGCACTCTGGACTTTGAAGAAGTTCGCTTATACAAGTTACAAATCGAAGCGGGAGACAAGGGCGTTCCGCCATTGTCAGGGCACTGCAAGGTAGTGGTGGAGGTGTTGGACGTGAACGACAACGCGCCCGAGGTGTGGGTGACGTCGCTGTCGGTGCCGGTGGCCGAGGACGCGTCGTTGGGGACGGTGGTGGCGCTGCTGAGCGTGTCGGACCGGGACTCGGGGTCGAACGGGCGGGTGCGGTGCGCGGTGTGGCCGCCGTCGCCGTTCGGGCTGGTGGCGACGTTCGCGGGCTCGTACTCGCTGGTGCTGCGGGAGGCGCTGGACCGGGAGCGGGTGTCGGAGTACGAGGTGGAGGTGCGGGCGGAGGACGGCGGGGCGCCGCCGCTGCGCGCCAGCCGCGGGCTGCGGGTGCCGGTGTCGGACGTGAACGACAACGCGCCGGCGTTCGCGCAGGCCGTGTACACGGTGCTGGCGCGGGAGAACAACGCGGCGGGCGCGGAGCTGGCGCGGCTGTGGGCGCGGGACCCGGACGAGGCGGGCAACGGGCGCGTGAGCTACTCGGTGGCGGAGGGCGGCGCGGGCGCGGGGTCGGGGTCGGGGTGGCGTCCGGCGTCGAGCTACGTGTCGGTGGACGCGGAGAGCGGGCGGCTGTGGGCGCTGCAGCCCCTGGACTACGAGGAGCTGCAGGTGCTGCAGTTCGAGGTGCGGGCGGTGGACGCGGGCGAGCCGCCGCTGTGCGGCAACGCCACGGTGCAGCTCTTCGTGGTGGACGAGAACGACAACGCGCCGGCGCTGCTCCCGCCTGCCGGCGGCGGGCCGGGGCCCTGGGCTGCGGGCGAGGCGTCGGCGTCGGCGTCGGCTTCGGCGCCGGGGGTCGCTGTGGGCGTGGGCGGCGTGGGGGGCGCCGGCGGGGCAGGTGGTGGCGAAGATCCGCGCGGTGGACGCGGACTCGGGCTACAACGCGTGGCTGCGCTACGAGCTGTGGGAGCCGCGGGGCAAGGGCCCGTTCCGCGTGGGGCTGTACAGCGGCGAGGTGAGCACGGCGCGGGCGCTGGAGGAGGCGGACGGCCCGCGGCAGCGGCTGCTGATCGTGGTGCGGGACCACGGGGAGCCGTCGCGCTCGGCCACGGCCACGCTGAGCGTGTCGCTGGTGGAGGGCGCCGAGGCGGCGCTGGCGGCGGCGGGGGCGGTGTCGGCGGGGGCGGGGCTGCGGCCGGCGGCGGGCGCGGAGGGCGGCGCGGCGGCGGCGGCGGCGGCGGCGGCGGCGACGAACGTGTGGCTGGTGGTGGCCATCTGCGCGGTGTCGAGCCTGTTCCTGCTGGCGGTGGTGCTGTACGGGGCGTCGCGCTGGGCGCCGCGGGCGGCCGTGCTGTCGGGGCCCGGTCCGGCGACGCTGGTGTGCGCCAGCGAGGTGGGCAGCTGGTCGTACTCGCAGCGCCAGAGCCGGAGCCTGTGCGTGGCGGACGGCGCGGGCAAGAGCGACCTGATGGTTTTCAGCCCCAACTGCCCGCCGCCGCCCGGCCCCGCGGCAGAAAACGGTTCTGCCGAGAAGGGACCTTCGCTCTCCCCATACTCTTCAGGCGCGGTAAGTTGCCCGTTGTGTTTTCACTTTTTTTCCCACTTCTTCTGTTCTGTTTTCCGATGATATTCCGCGGCAGGTTGGTCAGTAAAACGATGTGCTTGTGGAAGTAATTTTTCAAGGATTTTCATCACAACATGGCTTCTGCAAATCCTCTTGGTTACTGGTGTATAGCATTTCTGTTCGAGACTGTTGTAGGACTGCAGTCCAGGAAGAGTTGGTCTGGTGGTGACTGTGCAGCAGGCACTATTGAAAGCCCTTTAAGTAGCTGAATGCCGAGCCTACTGTTGATATTGTTTTGTGTTTTCTTCAGGTCCATTCTGGAAACCTCTTGTGTAGCTGGAAAACCAGAACACTCTTGGCCTCATGTTTTCTGATAAGTTATGCTGTGAAGTCTTCTATCCATGCAGGATGCTGTAGGCTATTGTAGTGACTGACACTGATGCCATGATGTTTGTGTCTCGCTCCTTCACCAACAGGGTTGTCATCTCTCAGAACGAAATCAATAGCCATTGATGTTAGCTGTTATTACATCTCTATTCGAAAGAGAGTTGGTCATGTGGCATGTCACACACTGGCCTGTTTTGATGTTCTTTCAGTGAATCTGGAAGTGAATCTGCAAGATGGTCCCTGTGCATATGGGACCATTGGCAGGGTTTTGCAGGTTTCAGATCTGTCATTGCTGGGAAGGGTCTGTGAAAGTTGGAGTGAGCATTGTGGTGAGAAGGGAAAGTGTATCATCTGGAGGAGGTGAATGTGGCAATGGCACTGAATGGGACCTGGCCTTATTCTGAAGTGAACCGTGACCTTTGGTGAGAAGTCCCACTGCTTCAGGGAAAAGGAAATCAATATTCTACATTGCATGCCACAACATAAGAAGGAGAGATGTCTACTTGTGTTGAAAACACATTCCAGAATGGGGGATTAAGGTCTTCTAAAGCAAATCGTGAGGCAGCATGGTCTCAGAGTGTTCCTGGGCAAGATCCTTTGCCAGGCTCCAAGAGACATGATTTGAAGGTCTTCCCTATCTTGAGAATAAAATCAATGCAGATTGTGCTTAGAGCTTTCACGACATGGATTCCACAAATGCTGCTTCTTACTGGTGTGCAGTATTTCCACCTGAGATTACTGAAGGACTAGATGGTATGAACAGTGGTGTTGGTCCTGTAGGCACTATTTTTTCTCATTCAGTTCATACTTGAAACCTGTGTAGTAAAAATTGTTTTATTGTTTGTTTGTTATTTGGTGGGTGGGGTGGTAATCTGCTAATTATGTTTTTTGAAGTTTTCCATCTGTGTTAGCATGCATCCAAGTGCTCCTCAGCTCCTGGTTTGGAAATACTGTCCTGGAGATCTGATTTCCCAGGGTGCAGGATAGAATATGCCAGAGGACAACATGGAGAAGAGGCCTGGCACACTGTGCTCATTGACCAGGAGCATCTCAGAACTCGCAGAAGTTAAGCTGTGAGCTCTTTCTGAGGATGAGAGTCAGCATGTTATTCATGCTTCCACATGCCTTCCTTGGTCTGTGTGTTTGGAGTCTTTGCCTGGTATTTTCCCTGGGGATCCCCTTCCTGCATATGGATGAAGCTTGAGTAAGCTGAGAGCATGGCAGCATGGTTTATGTAGAATGGAACCTGGGGGGCCTCCAAGCAAGTGACTGGGGACGTCAAGGCCATGTGTGAAGAACGATGAGCTTCCTCAGGGCCCTGTGCAATCAACTTCTGCATGTCCTCACTCCCTGTTGTTGTGATGTTCCTGCTTGTGAAGATATCTTCATAGGCACCTTTAATTATGTTTGTCTGAACGTGAAGTGTTGTTGCTCAGGCAGGAGCTTTTTCCACTACTGATGATTCTGCGTGAGTTGTCGAAATGTCACCGCAATCCTCCCTCTGTTTGTATTCCTGAGATGGACAGGAAGAAGTGCTGTCTGTATTCTCAGTGTTGTCCAGAGCTTGTGTTTCAATGAAGTGGCCTGGGATACTTTAGTTTTCATCTCTCCTGTAATGAAAATGTCCCACTCTCCACTCTGCTGTTTTTCTTCTCTCATATTGGAAATGTTTTGGTAATGGTGGGTGAGATGTATTCTGCTGAGTTGTGGCTGCTGACAGAGAGCAGACACTTGTGTAGTTGGCCGTGTGTGTGAGTGCTGGTTTTTGGACTGTTCAGAGCGGAAGTTGTCCTTAAGAGAATGTCATCGGCTTTCAGGTCTGCCTCTAGCTTCCCATGTGATAGAACCTTAAGGTGCCTCATGTTGAAGGTGGCACGTGGATGTCCATGGTTCCCTTGCTGAGAGCAGGATGAACACTGCATTTAGATGAGGCTGGTCAGGGCCTCATCCTGTCAAGGTCTTTCTTGTCTCCAAGGAAGGCTATTTGTGTCAATCCCTGGCCCGGTGTTCCAGGGCCTCCCCAGGTTCTACGTAGAGTTTTGTTTTTGTTTAGCCACTTGGTTTTCCTTCATCTCACTGTTCTGTACCATAGGCCTGGCTTTGCAGCAGTCTGGCAGATGGCCTTTGACTCCTGTGTTCCTGAGCATGAGGAGTGGCTGCTCCATCAGAAGCTGCTGTAAATGTTGTCCATCGGTCCAGCTTTCACCATTTCCATCTGAGATTGCTGAGCCAGTGCAAAGCCTTGAGAGTGCCATTTGTGCAGGGGGGAAGATCCTGGCAGTGGTGGGAGAAGGTGAGGCTCTGCAGAGGGTGATGCTCAGAGGTGGGTTTGGAGCTGGATGCTGTCTGTGGGGTGGAGCATCGTTCATGTGTTGTAGCAGTGATTTTGTGAGCGGCATGGGGTGTGGGCCGGCATTTGGCAATGGGCAGGATGGTGTTGAGCAGGAAATGAGCCTTGTGTGTGGGAAATGGAGGTTCTGGGTGGAAGCTGGAGTGTGATATTGACCAAGAAGTGGGGAGGAGGGGAAGAAGTGCTCTCCATGTTTATGATGTTGGCAAAGCTCGTGTTTTGATGAATTGGAATGGGATCCTTTGGTTTTCTTCTCTCCTGCATGAAATCTTCCTTGTTGATTTCTGTTCAGTCCAGCTTCCCTAGAAATCACTGTTAAATTTAAATGAGAATTTCTCTTTTAAACCAATTCTCCATCCTGTAATCTGTTCCTTTTCCTGAGCAAGCAATCACTGATGCTGCAGGTCACTCTTTCATCTGCAAAGAATATGTTTTTGAGAGACAGGTGTATATATTTTTTGCTGTTTAGTTGTGTTCCCTTTATGTTGGATGGACTGAACATTGCCTGGGGAATGCCTGTAGGCTTGGAGCCTTCTGGTGAGCATGTGGACACCATTGGGGAGAGCAGTTTCTCCCAGTGGCAACAGTTCTTCCCCTGGTGTCTGCCTGATTTCAGAAATACAGGAAATTTCTAAGGAGACGTGATGGGGTGGGTGTAATCTTTGTGCACTTGACTTCCTCCCTGTGTTTGTACACTTGCGTAGTTGGCCTTGGTCGAGATGGTGCATCTCTTGTAATAGAGCTCATTCCAAAGCGTGAGTGTGCGTATGGTAGCAGTGCGTGGTGTCCAATGACTTCCAAGGTGTCATATAGCTGAAGGAAATTTTTCCATCCAGCCTCCCCAGAAATCTCTGATAACTTTTAAAGAATTGTGCTTTACAAGCCATTTTCTTCTTATGGAAATGCTTCTTTTTCTAAACAAGCAAGCACTGATCTTACAGGTAAGTGTCTCGTACTCAGAGGTGTTCAAGAGAGCAATGCATGAGCTTTTGCTATTTAACTGCAATATGTTTATGTTGGATGGACAGGACGTAGCCTGGGTAATGTTTTTAGGTTTGGAGCAGCAGAGTCCTGTTGCTTGATCTCGTTCTTTTTCTATTTCTTCCCAGCTCAGTGTGAGCAGGTGGCAGGAAAGACATGTAGCGGAGGAATACTTCTGCTTTTCTCTCTGGGGATGTGTTGCTGGTTGACATATTTTTTTTCAGTGAAAAAGCAGTGGTGTTACCTTCGTGGAGTTGCTGGGTTTTGTGATGGTTGGCTCTTGTTATGGGTGAGATGTCTCTTGTGGGAGTAATTGCTCTGTGTCCTGAGGTTCTTGCTGCTGGAATGTTCTGGCAGTGCATGTTTACCTGAAAAGCTAAACGAGAGCTCACCGTTTGGCATGTCGTTGGCAAGTGAGCTGACCAAAGTGTCTTTCTTGGAGTGTGCGGTTGTGTGGGGGATCTGCGTTTGCCTCATGCTTTTCCCCATCTTGGAGGATTTGCATGCTGGGTTATGATGGATCTGAGCTGCTGAATGAAAGACTCACCTGAGCAGTGTGGAGTCCTTGGAACCTGCTTGCAGTGGGCATCCTGGTATCCTGGTCTGCAGTGGCCTATTGAGAGGAGTAGAGCGAGTTCTCTGGAAGAGTAATTCCTGAGGGGATGTCATCCTCGTGAGTGCTGAGGGACACTGTACAGAGCTGAATGGAAGGCTGTGAGGAAGATGAAGAGAGCTTATGTCATGTCTGTGCTTGATGGTGAGGGTGGTACAGGCATTTGGATAGCGTTTTGATAAAGCAGGAAAAAAAAGTGAAGGAAGAAGAAAAAACGGCAAGGAGGGAAAGGGAAAGGTTATGAAGGATAATGCAGTGAAGGGAAATGTGAAGATTAAAGAGGAGAGGAAGAGAAGCAGTTGGAGGGAAGGAGTGAAGGAAAGAAGAAAACCAGGAAGAAATTGTAAGAATAAAAGAAGAAATTGAAAGACTGAAAGGAAGTAAAAGAAAAAAAGAAGTAACATAAGAATAAAAAAGGAAGAAGAAATTGAATGAAAAAATTAAAAGAATAATGAAGGAAAATAGAGAAAGAATTAAGGTATATGAAGAAGGAAATTAGTTTCAGAAAGAAGGAAAGAAATGAAAGAAGGAACAAGGTGAGAGAAGGAAGGAAGTGAGAGAAGGAAAGAAGTGCAAGGAGGAAAGAAGTGAAAGAAGGAAAAGGGAGAAAGAAGGAAAGAAGTATGTATGCAGAAGAAAGCATGCAAGCAAGAAGCAAGCAGGAAAGCAAGCAAGACTGAGAACGGAGTAGAAGTAAATGAAGGAGAGAGACGGGAAAAGCATGCAAGCAAGCAAGGAGGAGCGTCCGTCGGCGTGGTGCGTGCAGGGCTGGGAGCCGGTCGGTGTGCGGGGAGCGCCGTCTGGAGCGCAGCGCTGCGGGGCTGTTGCCCCCTCGTTAGCGCTGCTGTCTCGGCCCGTGCTGGGCTCGGTGTCGGCGCCGTCGCCGCGGTGTGTCCCGCGAGTGCCGGGGGTGTCCCGCGAGGCGGGGGCGGTGTCGCTGCCGTGCTGGCGGCGGCGGGCGCGAGTGAGGCGGCGGAGCACACGGTGTCGCTGCAGGCTCAGGAACGGCGCGGGAGCGGCGGGAGGGCGGCTCCGCCCCGGGGCGGCGGGAAGGGCGGCTGTGCGCGCGGGGGGAGCGGCGCGGGGCGGGCAGGAGAGCGGCGGCGGCGGCGGCGGCGGGAGCCGTGCGGGGCGCGGGCGGCGGCGGCGGCGGCCATGTCGGTGTGCGTGCGGGCCGTGGTGCGGGTGCTGGTGCTGCAGGCGGCCTGGGCGCTGGGCGGCGGGCAGGTGCGCTACTCGGTGCCGGAGGAAGCCAAGGGCGGCACGGTGGTGGGGCGGCTGGCGCAGGACCTGGGCCTGGAGGCGGGCGAGGCGGAGGCGCGGCGGCTGCGGCTGGTGTCGCAGGGCCGGCGGGCGAGCGTGGAGGTGAGCGGGGCGAGCGGGGCGCTGGTGGTGAGCTCGCGGCTGAACCGGGAGGAGCTGTGCGGGAAGAGCGCGCCCTGCGCCCTGCGCCTGGAGGTGCTGCTGGAGCGGCCGCTGCGCGTCTTCCACGTGGAGGTGGAGGTCACCGACATCAACGACAATGCCCCGCTCTTCCCCGCCGCTCTGGTGAACCTCAGTTTATCGGAAAACTCGACTCCCGGTTCCCGGTTCCCGCTGGAGGGCGCGTCGGATGCGGATATCGGAGCCAACGCGCAGCTCTCCTATACCCTCAGCCCCAGCGAGCACTTCGCCCTGGACGTGAAATCTTCGGATGATGGTAGGAAGTCGCTGTTCCTGGTGCTGACGAAAGGTCTGGACCGCGAGTCGCTGGCCGAGCACCGTCTGTTGCTGACGGCGAGTGACGGGGGCAGGCCGTCGCTGACGGGCACGGTGGAGCTGGTGGTGTCGGTGCTGGATGCGAACGACAACGCGCCCCAGTTCAACCAGTCGGTGTATAAAGTGCGTCTGCTGGAGAACGCGGCCGAGGGGACGTTGGTGGCGCAGGTGAGCGCCACCGACCCGGACGAGGGAATTAATCACGAATTTTCCTTTAGCATCGTCAGTTCAGTTCCTGCTGCCAAGAGAGATGTCTTTGGCATTGATCCGCAGACCGGAGAGATCCGTCTCCAGGGCACTCTGGACTTTGAAGAAGTGCGCTTTTTCGAATTACAAATCGCAGCGAGAGACAAGGGCGTTCCGCCATTGTCAGGACACTGCAGCGTGGAGCTGGAGGTGTTGGACGTGAACGACAACGCGCCCGAGGTGTGGGTGACGTCGCTGTCGGTGCCGGTGGCCGAGGACGCGTCGTTGGGGACGGTGGTGGCGCTGCTGAGCGTGTCGGACCGGGACTCGGGGTCGAACGGGCGGGTGCGGTGCGCGGTGTGGCCGCCGTCGCCGTTCGGGCTGGTGGCGACGTTCGCGGGCTCGTACTCGCTGGTGCTGCGGGAGGCGCTGGACCGGGAGCGGGTGTCGGAGTACGAGGTGGAGGTGCGGGCGGAGGACGGCGGGGCGCCGCCGCTGCGCGCCAGCCGCGGGCTGCGGGTGCCGGTGTCGGACGTGAACGACAACGCGCCGGCGTTCGCGCAGGCCGTGTACACGGTGCTGGCGCGGGAGAACAACGCGGCGGGCGCGGAGCTGGCGCGGCTGTGGGCGCGGGACCCGGACGAGGCGGGCAACGGGCGCGTGAGCTACTCGGTGGCGGAGGGCGGCGCGGGCGCGGGGTCGGGGTCGGGGTGGCGTCCGGCGTCGAGCTACGTGTCGGTGGACGCGGAGAGCGGGCGGCTGTGGGCGCTGCAGCCCCTGGACTACGAGGAGCTGCAGGTGCTGCAGTTCGAGGTGCGGGCGGTGGACGCGGGCGAGCCGCCGCTGTGCGGCAACGCCACGGTGCAGCTCTTCGTGGTGGACGAGAACGACAACGCGCCGGCGCTGCTCCCGCCCGCCGGCGGCGGGCCGGGGCCCTGGGCTGCGGGCGAGGCGTCGGCGTCGGCGTCGGCTTCGGCGCCGGGGTCGCTGTGGGCGTGGGCGGCGTGGGGGGCGCCGGCGGGGCAGGTGGTGGCGAAGATCCGCGCGGTGGACGCGGACTCGGGCTACAACGCGTGGCTGCGCTACGAGCTGTGGGAGCCGCGGGGCAAGGGCCCGTTCCGCGTGGGGCTGTACAGCGGCGAGGTGAGCACGGCGCGGGCGCTGGAGGAGGCGGACGGCCCGCGGCAGCGGCTGCTGATCGTGGTGCGGGACCACGGGGAGCCGTCGCGCTCGGCCACGGCCACGCTGAGCGTGTCGCTGGTGGAGGGCGCCGAGGCGGCGCTGGCGGCGGCGGGGGCGGTGTCGGCGGGGGCGGGGCTGCGGCCGGCGGCGGGCGCGGAGGGCGGCGCGGCGGCGGCGGCGGCGGCGGCGGCGGCGGCGACGAACGTGTGGCTGGTGGTGGCCATCTGCGCGGTGTCGAGCCTGTTCCTGCTGGCGGTGGTGCTGTACGGGGCGTCGCGCTGGGCGCCGCGGGCGGCCGTGCTGTCGGGGCCCGGTCCGGCGACGCTGGTGTGCGCCAGCGAGGTGGGCAGCTGGTCGTACTCGCAGCGCCAGAGCCGGAGCCTGTGCGTGGCGGACGGCGCGGGCAAGAGCGACCTGATGGTTTTCAGCCCCAACTGCCCGCCGCCGCCCGGCCCCGCGGCAGAAAACGGTTCTGCCGAGAAGGGACCTTCGCTCTCCCCATACTCTTCAGGCGTGGTAAGTTGCCCGTTGTTTTTTTTTTTTTTTTTTTTTCCCACTTCTGTTCTGTTTTCCGATGATATTTCACGGCACGTTGTTCATTAAGACGATGTGCTTGTGGAAGTAATTTTTCAAGGATTTTCATCACAACATGGCTTCTGCAAATCCTGTTGGTTACTGGTGTGTAGCATTTCTGTTCGAGACTGTTGTAGGGCTGCAGTCCAGGAAGAGTTGGTCCGGTGGTGACTGTGCAGCAGGCACTATTGAAAGCCCTTTAAGTAGCTGAATGCTGAGCCTACTGTTGTTGTTGTGTTGTGGTTTCTTCAGGTCCATTCTGGAAACCTCTTTTGTAGCTGGAAAACCAGAACACTCTTGGCCTCATGTTTTTGGACAAATGATGCTGTGAAGTCTTTTATCCATGTGGGATGTTGGAAAGTTATTGTACTGTCTGACACTGATATCATGATGTTTTTATCTCACTCTTTCACACCAGGGTTGTCATCTCACAGAATGAATACAGTGGCCATTGATGTTAGAGCTATTATGACATGTCTGTTCGAAAGAGAGTTGGTCATGTGGCATGTTGCACACTGGCCTGTTTTGATGTAATTTCAGTGAATCTGGAAGCGAATCTGCAAGATGGTCCCTGTGCATATGGGACCATTGGCAGGGTTTTGCAGGTTTCAGATCTGTCATTGCTGGGAAGGGTCTATGAAAGTTGGAGTGAGCATTGTGGTGAGAAGGGAAAGTGTGCCATCTGGCTGAGGTGAATGTGGCAATGGCACTGAATGGGACCTGGCCTTATTCTGAAGTGAACCGTGACCTTTGGTGAGAAGTCCCACTGCTTCAGGGAAAAGGAAATCAATAGTCTGCATTGCATGCCACAACATAAGAAGGAGAGATGTCTACTTGTGTTGAAAACACACATTCCAGAATGGGGGATCAAGGGTGCCTAAAGCAAATCCTGAGGCAGCATGGTCTCAGAGTGTTCCTGGGCAAGACCCTTTGCCAGGCTCCAAGAGACACGAGTTGAAGGTCTTCCTATCTTGAGAACAGTATGTGGTGTTGAAATGTCCAGAATGTCACTTGAGGTATATGCCTTGTGAGAATTTTCACTGCATCAGTTGTGAATCTCTCTCTCTCCGCCGAGTTGTGTTGAACAAGATGGAGAAAAATCACTCATTGCAGAGAAGTGGACCAGGAAGTCGAGTGGGTGATTTCCCTCAATACAGGGATGCCTTGTAGTTGTGTGGAGGGCTGAAGTTGAGTTAGGTGATGTTGCAGAGGGCCTTGTCCTGTGCAAGTCAAAATATAATGGAGGAATTGAGTTTGACTCCCTCCCTATCCTGCTGTTGCATGGCTTCTGTGTAGAGCTGCAGTTGCTTGTGATCACCATGTCTCTGCTCTCAGCAAGGCATGCTGGTTTCCCCTGTCTTTTCCTATGCTTCTTGAAGATATATAAACTTTTCCACTCAGTTTACTACCAGAAAATCATTGTTAAAGAGGAAGATGCAGCAAAAATCATACAATATTTATCCCATTTTGAGCCTGCTGTTTGTGTAGTTGCAATACAGAGGTAGAAGAGCAGAGCACGAGGAAAGAGCAATAAACAGAGCAACAGAGAACTGGTTTTCTGCATCAGGCAAAGTGTTTTGTTTGACGACAGCTTCAGAGCATCTGACTGTGCCAGTTATATGGCTGTGCCAGTTCTGTGGTGACCGGCCTGTCCTGTGTCCTGGGAGTGCTGGTAGATGTGTTAGGATGGTTTCCTTGTGCCCAGCTCATGCTCGTTACAGCTGGGTGCAGTTGGTGGGCTGTCTGTTGCTCATGACACAGCGATGTTGGAGTCTTTCTACTTTTCACACAAGTCTTGTAATGGAATGGGAGATGGGAGAGCACCTTTGGTGTTCTACTCATTCCACTTCCACTGCATTGCTATTCCTTTTTATGGAATTGTGTGTAATCCCCTTACAATGGTTTTTTAACTGTTGCAAATATGTTGATCTCCTCAGCTCCTGGTTTGGAACTTCTTATGGAGGCTAGCTGTTCAGTATGTGATTTTTTTTTTCTGATAGAACAAAATCAGTGCAGATTGTGCTTAGAGCTTTCATGACATGGGCTACCGAAATCCTGTGTGCAGCATTTCCACCTGAGATTGCTGAAGGAGTGTATGATATGAAAAGTGGTGGTGGTCCTGTAGGCACTATTTTTTCTCATTCAGTTCATACTCAAAACCTTTGTACTAAAACTGTTTTTAATGTTTGTTTGTTTGTTATTTGGTGGGTGGGGTGGTAATTCCCTAATGATGTTTTCTGAAGTTTTCCATCTGTGCTGGCATGCATCTAAGAGCTCCTCAGCTCCTGGTTTGGAAATACTGTCCTGGAGATCTGATTTCCCAGGGTGCAGGATAGAATATGCCAGAAGACGGCACAGAGAAGAGGCCTGGCACACTGTGCTCCTCAGCCAGGAGCCTCTCAGAATTCCCATAAATCCAGCTGTGAGCTCTTTCTGAGGATGAGAGGCAGCCAGTTATTCATGCTACCACATGACTGCCTTGGTCTGTGTTTGGAGGCTTTGCCTGATGTTTTCTCTGGGGATCCCCTTCCTGCCTGTGGATGAAGCTTGAGTAAGCTGAGAGCATGGCAGCATGGTTTATGTAGGATGGGACCTGGTGGGGCCTCCAAGCAAGCAAATGGGGACGTCAAGGCCATGTGTGAAGAACGATGAGCTTCTTCAGGGCCCTGTGCAGTCAAGTTCTGCATGTCCTCACTCCCCGTTGTTCTTGTGGCATTCCTGCTTGTGAAGACGTCTCCTATAGGTGCCTTTAATCATGTCTGCCTCAACGTGGAGTGTTGTTGCTCAGGCAGGAGCTTTTCCCACTACTGGTGATTCTTCCTGAGTTGTTGGAAGTTCCCCAAGATATTCCCTCTGCTCGTATTCTTGGGAGGGACAGGAAGAAGTGCTGTCTGTATTCTCAGTGTTGTCCAGAGCTTGTGCTCCAATGAAGTGGAATAGGATCCTTTTGTTTTCTTCTCTCCTGTAATGAAAATGTCCCACTCTCCACTCTGCTGTTTTTCTTCTCTCACATTGGAAATATGTTTGTAACGGTGGATGAGATGTAGTCTGCTGAGTTGTGGCTGCTGACAGAGAGCAGACATTTGGGCAGTTGGCTGTGAGTGTGGGTGCTGTTTTTTGCACTGTTCAGGGCAGAGGTTGTCCTTGAGACAATGTCATTGGCTTTCAGGTCTGCCTCTAGCTTCCCATGTGATAGAACCTTAAGGTGCCTCGTGTTGAAGGTGGCACATGGATGTCCATGGTTCCCTTGCTGAGAGCAGGATGAACACTGCATTTAGATGAGGCTGGTCAGGGCCTCATCCTGTCAAGGTCTTTCTTGTCTCCAAGGAAGGCTATTTGTGTCAATCCCTGGCCCGGTGTTCCAGGGCCTCCCCAGGTTCTACGCAGTTTTGTTTTTGTTTAGCCACTTGGTTTTCCTTCATCTCACTGTTCTGTACCATAGGCCTGCTTTTGCAGCAGTCTGGCAGATGGCCTTTGACTCCTGTGTTCCTGAGCATGAGGAGTGTCTGCTCCATCAGAAGCTGCTGTAAATGTTGTTCATCGGTCCAGCTTTCTCCATTTCCATCTGAGATCGCTGAGCCAGCATAAAGCATTGATAGTGCCATTTGTGCAGGGGGGAAGATCCTGGCAGTGGTGGGAGAAGGTGAGGCTCTGCAGAGGGTGATGCTCAGAGGTGGATTTGGAGCTGGATGCTGTCTGTGGGGTGGAGCATCGTTCAGGTGTTGTGGCAGTGATTTTGGAAGCGGCATGGAGTGTGGGCCGGCATTTGACAATGGGCAGGATGGTGTTGAGCAGGAAATGAGCCTTATGTGTGGGAAATGGAGGTTCTGGGTGGAAGCTGGAGTGTGGTATTGACCAAGAAGTGGGGAGGAGGGGAAGAAGTGCTCTCCATGTTTATGATGTTGGCAAAGCTCGTGTTTTGATGAATTGGAATGGGATCCTTTGGTTTTCTTCTCTCCTGCATGAAATCTTCCTTGTTGATTTCTGTTCAGTCCAGCTTCCCTAGAAATCACTGTTAAATTTAAATGAGAATTTCTCTTTTAAACCAATTCTCCGTCCTGTAATCTGTTCCTTTTCCTGAGCAAGCAATCACTGATGCTGCAGGTCACTCGTTCATCTGCAAAGAATATGTTTTTGAGAGACAGGTGTATATATTTTTTGCTGTTT
This sequence comes from Cygnus atratus, assembly GCF_013377495.2. Classification (NCBI taxonomy): domain Eukaryota; kingdom Metazoa; phylum Chordata; class Aves; order Anseriformes; family Anatidae; genus Cygnus; species Cygnus atratus. Next base: position 25,573 of record NW_026109758.1, read on the forward strand.
AGTTGTGTTCCCTTTATGTTGGATGGACTGAACATTGCCTGGGGAATGCCTGTAGGTTTGGAGCCTTCTGGTGAGCGTGTGGACACCATTGGGGAGAGCAGTTTCTTCCAGTGGCAACAGTTCTTCCCCTGGTGTCTGCCTGATTTCAGAAATACAGGAAATTTCTAAGGAGACGTGATGGGGTGGGTGTAATCTTTGTGCACTTGACTTCCTCCCTGTGTTTGTACACTTGCGTAGTTGGCCTTGGTCGAGATGGTGCATCTCTTGTAATAGAGCTCATTCCAAAGCGTGAGTGTGCGTATGGTAGCAGTGCGTGGTGTCCAATGACTTCCAAGGTGTCATATAGCTGAAGGAAATTTTTCCATCCAGCCTCCCCAGAAATCTCTGATAACTTTTAAAGAATTGTGCTTTACAAGCCATTTTCTTCTTATGGAAATGCTTCTTTTTCTAAACAAGCAAGCACTGATCTTACAGGTAAGTGTCTCGTACTCAGAGGTGTTCAAGAGAGCAATGCATGAGCTTTTGCTATTTAACTGCAATATGTTTATGTTGGATGGACAGGACGTAGCCTGGGTAATGTTTTTAGGTTTGGAGCAGCAGAGTCCTGTTGCTTGATCTCGTTCTTTTTCTATTTCTTCCCAGCTCAGTGTGAGCAGGTGGCAGGAAAGACATGTAGCGGAGGAATACTTCTGCTTTTCTCTCTGGGGATGTGTTGCTGGTTGACGTATTTTTTTTCAGTGAAAAAGCAGTGGTGTTACCTTCGTGGAGTTGCTGGGTTTTGTGATGGTTGGCTCTTGTTATGGGTGAGATGTCTCTTGTGGGAGTAATTGCTCTGTGTCCTGAGGTTCTTGCTGCTGGAATGTTCTGGCAGTGCATGTTTACCTGAAAAGCTAAACGAGAGCTCACCGTTTGGCATGTGGTTGGCAAGTGAGCTGACCAAAGTGTCTTTCTTGGAGTGTGTGGTTGTGTGTGGGATCTGCGTTTGCCTCATGCTTTTCCCCATCTTGGAGGATTTGCATGCTGGGTTATGATGGATCTGAGCTGCTGAATGAAAGACTCACCTGAGCAGTGTGGAGTCCTTGGAACCTGCTTGCAGTGGGCATCCTGGTATCCTGGTCTGCAGTGGCCTATTGAGAGGAGTAGAGCGAGTTCTTGGAAGAGTAATTCCTGAGGGGATGTCATCCTCGTGAGTGCTGAGGGACACTGTACAAAGCTGAATGGAAGGCTGTGAGGAAGATGAAGAGAGCTTATGTCATGTCTGTGCTTGATGGTGAGGGTGGTACAGGCATTTGGATAGCGTTTTGATAAAGCAGGAAAAAAAAGTGAAGGAAGAAGAAAAAACGGCAAGGAGGGAAAGGGAAAGGTTATGAAGGATAATGCAGTGAAGGGAAATGTGAAGATTAAAGAGGAGAGGAAGAGAAGCAGTTGGAGGGAAGGAGTGAAGGAAAGAAGAAAACCAGGAAGAAATTGTAAGAATAAAAGAAGAAATTGAAAGACTGAAAGGAAGTAAAAGAAAAAAAAGAAGTAACATAAGAATAAAAAAGGAAGAAGAAATTGAATGAAAAAATTAAAAGAATAATGAAGGAAAATAGAGAAAGAATGAAGGTATATGAAGAAGGAAATTAGTTTCAGAAAGAAGGAAAGAAATGAAAGAAGGAACAAAGTGAGAGAAGGAAGGAAGTGAGAGAAGGAAAGAAGTGAAAGGAGGAAAGAAGTGAAAGAAGGAAAAGGGAGAAAAAGGAAAGAAGTATGCATGCAGAAGAAAGCATGCAAGCAAGAAGCAAGCAGGAAAGCAAGCAAGACTGAGAACGGAGTAGAAGTAAATGAAGGAGAGAGACGGGAAAAGCATGCAAGCAAGCAAAGAAGCAAGGAGGAGCGTCCGTCGGCGTGGTGCGTGCAGGGCTGGGAGCCGGTCGGTGTGCGGGGAGCGTCCGTCTGGAGCGCAGCGCTGCGGGGCTGTTGCCCCCTCGTTAGCGCTGCTGTCTCGGCCCGTGCTGGGCTCGGTGTCGGCGCCGTCGCCGCGGTGTGTCCCGCGAGTGCCGGGGGTGTCCCGCGAGGCGGGGGCGGTGTCGCTGCCGTGCTGGCGGCGGCGGGCGCGAGTGAGGCGGCGGAGCACACGGTGTCGCTGCAGGCTCAGGAACGGCGCGGGAGCGGCGGGAGGGCGGCTCCGCCCCGGGGCGGCTGGGAAGGGCGGCTGTGCGCGCGGGGGGAGCGGCGCGGGGCGGGCAGGAGAGCGGCGGCGGCGGCGGCGGCGGGAGCCGTGCGGGGCGCGGGCGGCGGCGGCGGCGGCCATGTCGGTGTGCGTGCGGGCCGTGGTGCGGGTGCTGGTGCTGCAGGCGGCCTGGGCGCTGGGCGGCGGGCAGGTGCGCTACTCGGTGCCGGAGGAAGCCAAGGGCGGCACGGTGGTGGGGCGGCTGGCGCAGGACCTGGGCCTGGAGGCGGGCGAGGCGGAGGCGCGGCGGCTGCGGCTGGTGTCGCAGGGCCGGCGGGCGAGCGTGGAGGTGAGCGGGGCGAGCGGGGCGCTGGTGGTGAGCTCGCGGCTGGACCGGGAGGAGCTGTGCGGGAAGAGCGCGCCCTGCGCCCTGCGCCTGGAGGTGCTGCTGGAGCGGCCGCTGCGCGTCTTCCACGTGGAGGTGGAGGTCACCGACATCAACGACAATGCCCCGCTCTTCCCCGCCCCTCTGGTAAACCTCAGTTTACCCGAAAATGTCGCCTCCCGGTTCCCGGTTTCCCGCTGGAGGGCGCGTCGGATGCGGATATCGGAGCCAACGCGCAGCTCTCCTATACCCTCAGCCCCAGCGAGCACTTCGCCCTGGACGTGAAATCTTCGGATGATGGTAGGAAGTCGCTGTTCCTGGTGCTGACGAAAGGTCTGGACCGCGAGTCGCTGGCCGAGCACCGTCTGTTGCTGACGGCGAGTGACGGGGGCAGGCCGTCGCTGACGGGCACGGTGGAGCTGGTGGTGTCGGTGCTGGATGCGAACGACAACGCGCCCCAGTTCAACCAGTCGGTGTATAAAGTGCGTCTGCTGGAGAACGCGGCCGAGGGGACGTTGGTGGCGCAGGTGAGCGCCACCGACCCGGACGAGGGAATTAATCACGAATTTTCCTTTAGCATCGTCAGTTCAGTTCCTGCTGCCAAGAGAGATGTCTTTGGCATTGATCCGCAGACCGGGGAAATCCGTCTCCAGGGCACTCTGGACTTTGAAGAAGTGCGCTTTTACGAATTACAAATCGAAGCGAGAGACAAGGGCGTTCCGCCATTGTCAGGGCACTGCAGCGTGGAGCTGGAGGTGTTGGACGTGAACGACAACGCGCCCGAGGTGTGGGTGACGTCGCTGTCGGTGCCGGTGGCCGAGGACGCGTCGTTGGGGACGGTGGTGGCGCTGCTGAGCGTGTCGGACCGGGACTCGGGGTCGAACGGGCGGGTGCGGTGCGCGGTGTGGCCGCCGTCGCCGTTCGGGCTGGTGGCGACGTTCGCGGGCTCGTACTCGCTGGTGCTGCGGGAGGCGCTGGACCGGGAGCGGGTGTCGGAGTACGAGGTGGAGGTGCGGGCGGAGGACGGCGGGGCGCCGCCGCTGCGCGCCAGCCGCGGGCTGCGGGTGCCGGTGTCGGACGTGAACGACAACGCGCCGGCGTTCGCGCAGGCCGTGTACACGGTGCTGGCGCGGGAGAACAACGCGGCGGGCGCGGAGCTGGCGCGGCTGTGGGCGCGGGACCCGGACGAGGCGGGCAACGGGCGCGTGAGCTACTCGGTGGCGGAGGGCGGCGCGGGCGCGGGGTCGGGGTCGGGGTCGGGGTCGGGGTCGGGGTCGGGGGTGGCGTCCGGCGTCGAGCTACGTGTCGGTGGACGCGGAGAGCGGGCGGCTGTGGGCGCTGCAGCCCCTGGACTA